>NW_027481129.1:0-198920 GCF_050403485.1 Sporobolomyces salmoneus
AAAACTACGTGCACCAATGGGGGGATCGAGTGCTCGCGCTACATTATTCGATATTGGGTCGTCAGCGTTTTTTTTTTTTTTTTTCCCCCCCCCCCCCCCTCTTGCGTTACGCGCGAATGCCATAGAAGACTCGCTCGTGATGATCGCTGACAGTGTGACTTACCTTGAGTAGAGCTAACGAGCTGATGTGGATCGTTTCGGCATTGTCATTTGTAGGTTGATCTCCTCCTGGAGCCGGTGCTCCTCCTCCTCCTAGTTGTCCGAGCATCTGTCGTAGCTGTGCGTCCATTTCGTGTGTCTTTGGCGAATTGTTGAAGGGAGAGAAGGGATTCGCAAGATCATTCATCTTTCTCTCTCTTCTATTCCCTCATTTCGACTCTTTCCGATGCTTGGTACTGGCAAGAAAGACAGGAGGCAACGTAAGTTACTTGCTCTAATTCTCTGCTTCCGCCGCTTCCCGAAACCTCGTCTTCGGATCTGATCTCCCTCGTCCCCGTGTTGTCTTTAGCTACCAGAGCCGTCGCTGCTTCTTCGGTCGTCGCATCGTCAGAGTACGTTTCGAAACGTATCCGGCGACATTTGAACGATCTCGAACGAACGAACTATACGGAACCTTCGGCGGGGATCTCGAAAATCACAGGCGACGACGACGACGAAGAACCCCGCGACTCTGGATTGGAGTCGAAAGAAGAAGGTGCAGCGAGATCTAGGAAGAAGCAAGGTTCGAAAGCGGTTCGACAATTGTTGTTGTATCGCAAAAACTTGGGTCAATTGATCGACGAATCTGTGAGCTCTCCCTTCTCCTAGCTTGGTGCAGTGTATAGCCGAAACTGACTCCGGTCTGTTACATGCTGAACAGGGTCTACCCGATCCTACATCGTCGGAAAAGGTCACGAATCCTTCATATTTAACGATCGCGAGCGAACCTTCGAAGCGTCCTCCGGTCCAAATGTGCTCCGTCTGCGGCTACAAAGGGAAATACAGTTGCAAAAAATGCGGGAATCGGTACTGCGATTTAGGGTGCCAAGTTACTCATGATGAGTCAAGATGTGAACGTCGCTGAGGCGTTTGCAGGAGAGCGAGGGTGAAGTTTTCGTTTCTAGTTCTACTTCATGTTGTTGTATAAATTCTATTTGACAGTAGCTCAGCTCGAGAGAATAGGTTGCAAAGGATATCGATGTATGTGTACTATGGCTACAGAGGGAATTTGCGATACAGGGAAGCAAAGAAACAGGGAGAAGAAGAAGACGAGAAAAAATCGAGGGCGCGAATCACTCAGTATCCATCTCGATCTCACTCCCACAGTCAACGTCGACAATCCAAACCTTCTTGTCTCGACCGAGGGGTTGATAGATAACCTGCTGGGCTGAAAAGGGAGACTCGGGATCTTGCTCTTCTTCCTCCTCCTCTTCTCCTTCCGCTTCCATTTCCACCTCCGAGTTGGCACCAGGCGAACGGAGTCTAGTGTCCTCGTCGTCTTCTATGTCGGATACAGCAGTGGAAGTTCTTAACAACGAGGGGAAGAGTCGAGACGAAAGCGAGGTTCGGGATGCAGCGTCGGAGGAGAGGGAGGAAGTGATTGATGGAGACGAAGTAGCGGGTGGTGTCAGCGAAGAAGTCGATGACTTGCGAGGATGTTTCTTGTGCTTCTCGACGGTGGTGGAGGTCGGCGTCGAGTCGGAATCCGCAGAGCTCTTTCGCATTGTCGTTACCGGAGCGGAGGACGTGCTCGAATCTTCCTCCATCGCCGCGACCAACCGGAATTTCTCCTCCTCAAGTCCACCGAGGGGTCTGAATTGCGGCGGAGCCCGCTTTCCCAACTTGAGAGCGTCTTCTCCTACTCCGGGTCCCTCTGATCCTTTCAATCGCTGTTCATCTTGCGAGTTGTCGCGCTTCCACGGTCTCCACCACGGGCTATCTCCAGTACGAGAGGCTTCCTCCGCTGCGGCCGACGAGAGAGTCGGAGCAGAGAGAGTGCTCGTCGAAGATGCTTTGACGACGCGATCGAGACGACCACCTTGCGGGAGAGGAGGTCGAGCCTTGATCGATGGATTCGAGGGAGATGTGGTCAACTCGGGGGACGACGAGCGAGAGTAGGATGAAGGATCCGCATTCGAGCTTGAGACGTTCGAGGTAGAAGCGAGAGACGAAAGAGGATTCGGGGATTCGTTGACCGACGGAGACGACATGTCGAGGACCAGTGCCGAGAGTTTCCGACCGTAGACACAACCCGAGTCGAGTCCGACACTGTTTAGAACGCGACAGGGAATGATCAGTTTCTCCCGACAAACACGGAACCTGGACGAGAATCTCCCTACGAGTGTTTCTGCGCCTGCAGTCCTTGACTAGCCCAATGGCCATACACGATTCCAATCGTCTTATCGTTTGCGGTAACCTTTTCGTACTCCGATACTCCATATTCCCAGGCACTCCACCAAGGTCGCTGGTTCCTTGACGCTCGATGAGACTTGCTACTCACTTTCCACTCAGCCGGCGGTCCCTTGATCCTGACCTTTCCGTTTCTGTGAGATTCGCCCGAAGAGGCGGGACGCACGAGGGAGAGAGTCCGAAGGTTTAATAAGGTGAATGGATCTCGGTTCTGTCGCAGAAGAAGGAGGGAACCTCGAAGAGATGCCGCGAGGGAGCGATCCGTTTTCGAATCGGGAACGAAAGAAGCTTCGGATGTCGAGGAGAGAGGCGAAGTCGACAGAGAGGAAGGAAACGGTGAGAAAGATTCTTGCGGAGTTTGGTTCCATGGGACTTAGGGAGTGACGGGGGTCGAAGTCAGCGAGGGAAACGAATGAACTGAAAAACGATGTGCTCACCGATTCCAGCGTGCACGATGAAACTGTTCAATTCTTCCACCCACAAGGTCAACGGCAAGCTCTCGAGGTAAGCCACATCCTCGAGGGAGAGATGTCGAGCGATAACAAAATGCTGACTGCCCCATTCCCAACCGCTTGGGACTTGTATCCCGAGAAGAGAGCGTTCTTGCGTCGTTAAGGAAGGATCGAGATGAGCGTAAAGGGGACCGAGAAGCGTTGTGTTGACTAGATTTGAGGAGGAGGAGGATCCGGTAGATGAAGAAGTTGGACGTGACAATCTGCTGGCGGTGCCGAGCGAAGACGAGCTGGACTTTGTCGAGGGAGATGACAATCGAGCAGGTCTCTGTCCGGAGGGCCGACGACGATCGGTGGGTTGAGTTTTGGCAGAGCTGAGCGAATCTTGCGCCTCCTCGTAGCGATCCGAGTCGCTCGATTCTCCAAGTACGTCCGTTTCACCATTTCCGTCTTCGTTTCTGAACGGCCAATTGAACCAGTCCCGCTTCTCCCTTCGAGGTTCCGGAGTCGTCGTTTTCGTCGCCATGTTTCGGGGATCTTGCGCTCCGCTCCAACTCGACGAATCCTCCCTCGATGGTCTGACTCTCGTCGACGAATCCAATTCTCCCTTGCGAACGTTTGCTTCTTCCTCTCCGGTGTGCGCCTTCGCTCCGACCTCGCCGCTCGTCTGATCGAGGGGTCCTAACGTCTCCATCCAGCTCCTCCATTCGAGAACTTTTTGATCATGATTGCCTCGAACCCCCTTCGCTCCCAACTTTCGCAAGATTCGAATAGTATGCAGAGAGTTTTCGAGCGTCGATTTGGAAAGGATGTCGCCCGTGTGCAAGAGAGTGTCGTGAGACGGCGTGTAATTTATGCCCCGCAGGAGACGGAGAAGAGATCGATAAGTTCCATGCAGATCACCTAGATGTTCAGAAGATTCAGTATTCCCACTTATCTGTCCTGAGCTGAACTTGAACTCGGTGTACTTACCGACTACGATCAGTCGACGAGGTTGGCCCTCGTGGGAGCTCGAGTAAGGAGGAAGCTTCGTGAGTTCAGGGAGAGTTTCGTGCCACCTGTACGCCGACAGATTGCCTTGGTCGACCCGTTCGTTGACTTGAGTCATTCGAGCTCTCGAGAACGACCCGCGTGTGACATTCGATGCTGAAGAAGCGTTGGCGGCTTTCGACGCGAGAAAAGACGCTCGAGAGGGGAGGACCGTTGCGGAGATCGAAGAAGATGATGCCCGAAGTCGTCCTGGCGCTGCGAATAGATCTTCTGAGCCACTCGAATCCGACGAGTTGAGTTTACCAACTGTCGGCGCCGTTTTCCCGTATTGCGCCCAGTCCTTCCAATTCCCCCAAACTTTCTCAGCGTCCCTCTTCTCTATCCAACCTGTTACGAGCGCATAGAGGATGATCGCCGTGCTCGTCAAGACCACCAATAAGAGAAGAATTCGACATTTTGACCGCTGCCTCCCGCCTTTGTTCGACGCTTGACGAGAGTTTAACCGAGGTGACTGCGACAACAGGCCATCTTTCTCTTCCTCCTCCGGCAACAGTTCATCCTCTGGCCTGACGTTGACCGGAACCGACGAGTAAGCTCCCCCTCCTCCTCGTTCCTTGACGTTCGCAGCCGAAGATGAGTACAAGGAGATGTCTTGACCTTCGTTGCCCGGTATCCTCGAATAGTGCAGAGCAGCCGAAGAAGTACGACGATGCAAACCGCTCATCTGGAATTGAGGTCAGCTACAGTACTTGTGAACCGATAGAATCCCGACGAGAGAATGACGTACCGTAGAGCGTAGATCTTAGATTTTACTTCCTTTGGGAGAGTGAGCGAGCGGGAGGAGAAGAGTCGAAGAGTGGAAGAAGGAGAAACAGAGCGGAGCAATGGCAGAGACTGAAGAACGCAATGGAGACCAATTAGGGGTTCATATTGCTGTCGAAAGGGCGAGAGGTGGCAGGCAGGCCGGGAAGAAGAGAGGGAGAGACAACCCCGGAAAAGGAAAGTGAGCGAGCTCCGCGGAATATTTAGGAGTTTGTTTCGTCGCACTTCACTCTGAATTCAACCGCACAGCAGCGGAGCCCGCACAGTGGTGTCGGGATGAAGCCTTTGCGATGGAAACGACTTTAGTTTTTGAGAGAGTTTCGTTGCGTCGGTTCCGGAACTGCTCTCTAATCAGCTTCCTCCAGCTCCATCCTCCATCCGAAACCGACTCACGGACTCACTAATCAGTATCATCCTTTTGCTTGCCTCTCCCGACCACGTATCGTTGCTCGCAGTCTTTCAGCTACAAGTGAGTGACTTTCGGATCTTTCGGAACGCAGTATTCGGGTAGACATCTCGTCAGATCCGTACAGAGGACGCATACGAGCCTCTCCATACCTCAATGTACAGCGACCAGCATACCTGACTGATCGACCGGTTGCTTCGTAGCAGACTCCCCTCTCCACTCTCCACTCATTCTGCTGAAGCCGCCTCGAAACGATGCTACGATTGTCTTCGACCACCCGACTAGCTCTAGTGCATGCGCCAGTACCATTCCGAACTGCCGCTTTCCACTCGAGCCGGTATTCACTCCTCCCCGACACCGAAAATTCGCGACATCCCTCAACTTCGTCTCCTCCCCCGAACCTGACACCGGCTGCTCGTAGACGGCTACAACCAGATCCCGAATTCTCTTCCTCTTCTCCTTCGCCGCCTTCTCTAGGTCCGAACCCCATTTCTCCTCCGCCCGAACAAGCTCGCCTTCCTCCGAAACGAAGAGTTATCACCTCAGTGACAGAACTACCACCTTCATTCGGACGAAATCAGATCATCGAAGTACCGCAAGAGGTGGAAAATGATTTACAAGATGTTTTGAGCGCGTTCAAGAAATCGCCAGTGAGGTTCGCATTCGCCTATGGCTCGGGAGTTTTCCGACAAAAAGGTTACACGGCAGAGGTAAGTGCGAGTCCCAGACCCTTTCATGCGGGAGAATCCTTGCTGAATGCACGAGAGAGAGAAAACAGGACAAACCGCTGTTGGATTTCGTGTTTGCCGTTTCTCATCCATCTCATTGGCATGCGATCAATATGCAGCAACATCCACAACACTACTCTGGTCTGATGAGACTGCTCGGAGCGAACGCAGTAGCTTGGTTACAAGAGAAGGGTTTGGGAGCGGAAGTTTGGTTCAACGTCGAGGTCGAAGTCAATGGCAAGGTCAGTTCCGCTAACTCCTATCGTCCCTCACTCGATTGGAAGCTAAAGATTGGAAGAAAATGGACAATAGACCGTCAAGTATGGGTGTATTTCGGTGGACGCTCTCTGTCGAGACATGTTGGACTGGGAAACGCTTTACATTAGCGGACGAACTCAGAAACCTGTAAGCCCCATCCTCGATTCTCAGTTTCAATCGAGCGTTGCTCACCAGCCGGAGGCCAATCTGTGTTCAGGTGAAGATCCTTCTCGACGACGCAAGGGTTCGATTAGCGAATCAAGTCAACCTCGCATCAGCTCTCCGAACTTCCCTTCTCCTCTTACCCGAGTCATTCACCGAAGTCCAACTTTTCGAAACGATCGCCGGACTATCGTATCAAGGAGATTTCCGAATGAAAGTTGGCGAAAATCCTCACAAGGTTCGAAATATCGTTGCCGCCCAACTACCTTCGTTCCGTTCTCTGTATGGAGGATTACTCAAGAGCTTCTGGAAGAGTGTCCACACGATCGGCGAAGACGGGCACGGCGTGAGGTTGATGAGGCAGGATTTGAGTTCGAGCGTCCGAGCGAGTACGGCTAGTCGTTTGCCAAAGGGGCTCAGGGACAAGGTGCTTGGGCACTACGAGAGGAAATGGAACTTGGAAGGAGCGATCGCCTTGAGCAAAGCGAAGAGCGTGGGCAACAAGGACAAGGCGGAAACGAGTCAAGGGGAGGACGAAGGAAGGATCGATCTAGATCAACAGAAACTGTGGGAGAGGATCGTGGAGGACGACGAATTCAACTCGATTGTCTCGAAGAGTGAGTGTTGCGCCTCCTTCTCGAGTATCGTTGGAACTGAACGAAACTAAGTCGCTTTTCATTTTCGCAGGTATCGGTCAAATCGTCGCTCGACCTACGTTCAACCAATCCCTCAAAGGGATTCTCTCTGCCGGCATCCTTCGCTCCCTTCGATACGTCCTTCCAAAGCTTCGCAAGAAGTTCTCCGCTTCAAGTTAGATTCGCATCGCAGCAAAATTCGACCTTTCCCGCTCCTCCTGTTCCTTTCCAGCTACTTTCGCACTTCTCCCAGCAAACTCCGAGCCATCTTGCACGCAGGAATATTGCGCTCTCGTTACGTTCTACCTCTGACACCCCTCGAAGGGTAAAGTTTTACTTGCAATCACTATCAACGACTCAACTACACTGTTAAAGGTGGGAGAGCTGCCATTCGCATGGGACTTTTGTGCCCACGAATCCTCTCAGATTCCTCTCCCATTCGAGCTACGTCGCAGGGATCGTTGTTCGCAGGAGAGTCTCTCGAACGAACAAAGCAAAGACGAAATTCGTTTACCCCGTTCGAGCGCACAAACCTCCTGTTTGTTTCGTCGTTTGCTGCCTCGCGAGGTTTCCTGCTCCTTTGCTCTTCCTCTACGCCTCTTCCTCTATCTCTCTCTTTCTGACCAACGCGACTCGACGCGAACCAGCCAAAGTTTTCGACAAATAACCACCTCGCTTCTTCCTCCTCCCTCCTTCCCCTACTCCGCCAATCTCACCTACACCTCGGGTGGGTACACTCCTTTGAGAGGAGAGCCACGAGCAACCTCTAGATCGCCATCCCACCTCGGTAGATGAACCGTCCGACTTCTCCCTTTCTCGATCAGGAGAGCCCTGCTTCCTCGCGCAGGGCCTCTTACACCAACCTTCACGACTTCGACCACCAAGCAGAACCACTCCTCCCTGCCTCAAATTCGCAAATCGTACGCCCGCGCGGTTTCTCTCTGTTTCGAACAACAACAACGAGGAAACGGACGAACCTCTTCCTCTTCCTCTGTTTCGTCGGGATCGTGATCGTCAGCGCGAGAGTATGGAAGGATATCGATATCGAGGCATCCTCTCACGGGATAGAGGCTCAATTGAAGGAATGGAGGGAATACTACTGGGCAGCGGAATCGGCGGCACCAGACGGACTCGGCTTGGGATGGGGTGGAACGAAGGATGCAGTAGACGTTCGGGAAGATTCGACGCGAGGGGATCTGCTCCAGGCGGGAGCACAGGAACAGGCGTCGAGTTCGGATTCGGAAAATTCTTCAGCCCTCGAGAACGCGGACCCGACCAGTATAGAGTCTCTCGAAGAAGACCTATCGACTACACAAGCTCACGAGGAAGTGGACGACGACGAGGAGCAGGAGGAGGAGGCGGAGGAGGAGGAGAGCGGTACAGCGACAAAGCTGAACGTGCGACCTGTTACGAGATCTCCTTCAAAGGATCCAAGCGTCAAGTACTTGTCTTTCGAGAACCACTCGGGGTTTCACAATCGTACGTTACATAACTGATTCTCAGGTCGCGAATGCGAAAACGAAACGGCTTGGAACGAGTGATCGCAGCTGAATTTGACCTTCGTTGCGACTCTATAGAACGCAAATCTCTCGTCAACGCTCTCGTGCTCGCTCGGCTCTTGAATCGTACTCTCCTACTCCCACCTGCACGACTCGGGACGCCGCAACCCTGGGGCCCGGGCTTGGACCTCACATGGAGACTGGTCTTCTCGGAGGAGTGCAAGGCGGGAATACAGCAACTCCCGATCGCTCCTCATCCGGATTCCGTTCAAATCTCACAACGTACTCTCTGCGACGATCCGAAGTTATGGACCTACGTGGCATGGGACTGGTTGATCGACCCGAAACTCTTCGCCGGGAGGCAACTCGTCGATCGATGGAACTCTTCTCGAGCTGTCTTCACGGCGAGCTTGAACGATGGAGGTCTAGGGCTCGAACCGGAAGACATTCACGCGTTCGAAGACAACGATAGGAGGTCCTACCAAATCTACGACTCAAGGGACACGCCTACCGATCTCGCTCTCTTCACCTCACGACTCGATTTACAAGACCTTCTCGAAGGAACTCTGGCAGAGAAGCGACTCTTGCAGTTCGGTAGTCTCTTCAGTGGGTCAAGGCTGAATCTGGCGAAGGAGGAGAATCGGCGGGATTACGAGAAAACGTTCAATGGAGTGATTCTCAACAACACGGGATTGGATGCGATCAGTGACGAGGTGAGGGATAGACTCGGGAGCTACATAGCTGTTCATGCTCGTACGGGGAGTCGGGAGCGAAGTAGCGTATTTTGGGTGAGTGTCTCTCGTTTCGCCTTGTCGTCGTCGCGCGCGAGAACGCTGACACGAGATATGGGCCTGTAGAGAGACGCGAATTCAAGAATGACCTCGATCTTTCGCAAGGTTACTCATTCAGTACTCGGTATCAAGGCGAAGGAAGTCGATCGTTTAGTGCGCGAAGTATCGAAGCAAACTAAAAGATCTTTACGGCCTCGACGATCTTTCGTCTCGAATTCTACCTTCCCGCCTACATGGGATGACGACGAGGAAGCTGAAAATGCTGAATCACCTGTTTTCCGACCCCATCTCGTCCCTCGATCCCTCGACCTCACCGCTCGAGCTCACTCCGGTCACCTCGCAAAACCTCTCGCCCCCTCTCTGCACTGCCGTAAACCTCTTTGGCCAGCAAACGACAAGACTCTTTCTCGACTGAATATTCCCTTGTATCTCGCAACCGATTCTCCCTCACCCGCGGAGGAACCGTCACTCAAAATCTTCTACGAATACTTCCCATGCCTGTTCGTACTCAGCGACTTCATCTCCCCGACTCCGGGAGTCAGCGACGAGTCTGTGCCGGCGCTCGAACGACTCGTCAACGGAGACAAGGAATGGATCAGTGATTTCGATGGGTTGAATTTAGCGACGTTTCTTTATCCGTTTCTCGAAGCCGAAGTAAGTCTCGCCTTTCGCTTGCACTTCCTCCCCCGAGTCTCCGACCTGAAACTTGCCTGTCGCTGGTAGATCGCAGCGAGAGGAGTCGAAGTCGTCGGAACAAAAGGCTCCACGTTTTCGAGTTTTGCCTCTGGAATCCTTCACGAGCATTACGACTCTCGAGGATGGCTCGCGCCATGGGACCGTCGATGACAGATCTCGAGGCGGAAGCTGCCTACACTGTAATACTCTCCTGAATCTTTGTTCTTGTTGTGACTTCAGTAGAAATTCGTGGATTACACGATTGGATAACGTCACACACAGAAAGTGACCAAGCACAAATGTAGAGAGGAGAGGAAGAGAGCGGATCGACAGTAAGAAGTAGTTTCCTGTCGATTGAGTACGGTTCCAAATTGCAGATCGTCAACAATCTTTCCCAATCTCGCAATCTCGTTCTCCGAATATACTGTACTGTACTGTATACGTCAAAGTCGCCATCAAAGTCGTCAGAGGGTGCTTGTACAGTACTGTGATCTTCTGCGGGGCGATCTTCAAGAAGGAAAAAGAACTTTCGAAAGTTTCGAAAATTTCGATTCGTCTTTTCGCTCTCCTCCTCCGCGTTGCTGTACGACGATTCCGCACTGCGAGAGAATATGAGGTCAAAGTACGGTCGAGATCCCGGCTGGTCAAGTGTAAACGGATGAGGATTAGTTTGCAGAGACCTGAAAACGAGGAAGAATGTCAAAGCTCTCTCCTTGCAAATCTCTCAGTTCCCTCTCTCTCGATCGACCCGGAGTCGAATCGTTCCCGACGCAAATCGGCAAGATTGCGTCGAATCCGAGAGAAAGGCAAAGGGGGAACAAGTCGATCATGACGAAGCTGGAGAAGGAAGAAGAGACTTCAGTGACGGAGTGCAATTCGGAGAGCTTCGACCAGAATGCAGAACTGATCATACGCTTCGTCTTTCTCAGAGATTCAAGCCGATACGTATATACCGTACCTCCCGACGAGAACGCAAGGAAGAGACATCTCACTCCTAAATTCCCCTTTCCGCCTTCACTTCTCTTCGCTTTTTCCCGTCGACTTTTCAGCTACCTTCTCATCCGTTTTGCGGGTAGGTCCCTCCTCCTCTGTCTCGAGCTCTCCCTGCTATTAGAGGGACTCCCGATGAATCTGAACTGATCATTCTCCCTCTTCTTGATTGTCGAATCTTGGCTCCCTCATCAGCCAACGGCCTCGATACCCGCTGTCCTCTCTCGCTCTCAGTCGCATGAGCTCTCCGGCTCTCGGCTCAGCTGCGCCCTCATCGGATTCAGTCGACTCGACCTCGATCCAACTTCCGATTGCCCGATCGTCTGGAGGAGAAGAAGCAGCAAAAGTTGATCTAGTCGAAGATCAATTGATCAACACGGACTCTCCGGTCAATGCTGGTAGCGGTGGAGGAGTGACTGAACTGCTCCAACGAGCTCTCAGCTTGAAGGAAGGAGAAGAACTCGATGAGACAAAAGATGGAGAACGCACTCCAGGTTCGTCCAACTTTCTCTCCTGAGCAGCCTCGTACTGGACCCGGGTAGCTAACCCATCCCGTTCTCCTCCTCAGGAAGTCACTCGAGAGCGTCGACGGATTTGACCGCTGTTGAACAACTTCGGATCTCTCCTCGCAACAGCTCGACTTCTCCACAACGAGCCGACGAAGAGACGACGACGACTGTTGCTCCCCTTCGACCGCCAGTCAACAGGGCTGACTCGGTGAGCTTCGCGTTCCCCTCTTTCCTTGCCTCACTCGTGATTATCGTTTCTGATTAGACCATTCTCCTCACCCGAAAGAACGCCGACCCTCCTCGATCGCGGAATCAACTGTCTCGCCGGCCTTCGAACCGACCCTATCCGTCACAGCAGCGCGTCAGCCCTCCTTCCGGCTGGCAGGGACCCTCTCCTACTTCTTCGAACGATGGATCAAATTATAATCATTTCTACGCGGCTCTTCCATCGCAACATCCTCACAACAACATCCCTAATACTTCAGGTCCCGGAGCTGGAGGAGGAGGAGGAGGAGGAGGTGGTTATGGACACTCGACGATAACGACGCCTCCTTTTCTCGCTCACTTGCCGCGCCATCCTTCGCAGATCTCCCAAATCTCGGATCAATCGGCTGGTTATTCGACGGGATCGCCTTATTCATCGTCTTCGTCGTCTCCGTGGTATCAGCACTATGCGAGTGCCGTGACGACGCCCTCAAGTCATCCGGCCGCTCTCGAAGGAGGAGGAGGTCTCGGGTACCCAAACGATCCTTCGCCTGACTCGATTTCAGAAGCACTGAGCTCTCAACAGTGTCAGCCCGCCCCGAATCCGTATTCACATTACGATCTTGGGCATCCGAGTTACCCTTCGAACGAATTCGCTGAACCTTCTACGACGACGACAAATTCTTCGGCCGGACCCTATCAACCTGTCTACTTCGCCCCCGCTCCTCAACGAGTCGTCTACACTGCCTCTCCCGGTACTCAGTCGCACTCGGAATCTTATTCGCCCGCTCGTCCTCCCCAGGGCGTGACTCACGCGCCTCGACACCATTCTCAGTCCTCGCAAATGGTCTATCCGATAACTTCCGCTCGCCCTCCAGCTATGGTCTATTCGGAAGTCGTCTCAGGTCCTCATCAACTTCAGCAGCAACATAATTCCAGTTGGCGAGGAGGTCGACATCAGCAGACTTTGGTTCCGAATCAGCAGCAATACGCATCTGCCTACAACCCTTATCCGATGCCGCCTCACTATGCCCCAACGACAACGACCATGGTAGATCATCGCCGGTACTCACAGTACCAACCACCCACGCAGGTCGTGTATCAACATTCTACCCTTCCCTCCGCGGCGAGTCCGCAATCCGCCTTTCCTCCTATCCCTTCTTCCCTTCCCCCTGTCATCCCCCCTCGCCCCTCTGTATCATCACTATACTCTCCGACAAACCTGAATCAGCCGTTCCCGCCGCCTTCCTCTCCACCGAAAATTTACTCCCCACCCATCGAAATCGCTCGAGGTGTCCTTGCTTCTACCCGACTCCGTGAAGCAGCTCAACCATCAGGAAGTATCAAGCCTGTACGAGCTACAAGGAATGAACCGGCTGGTCGATCTGGGCAAGGAGCGAGAAAGGGGAATTTACCGAAACCTCCGGCTCATTCTCCTCACGCACTCTGGTAAGTCCTTCGAGCTTTGAAGCCGTCTGACGTGAAGATGAAACTGACTCTCGGTCGGTTCCCCGAGTCAGGGTTGGAAATGTGCCGTCCGACGCTTCGCACTCCGAGCTTTGGCAATTCTTCGTCACGCGTCCCTCGCCTAGCGCTGTAGGGCTTCTTTCGAGAGACGACATCGATCTCTCCTCGCCGGGTGTCGAATCGATTCATCTCATCGCTCGCTCAAATTGTATGCTTCTTGTTCCTCTGCTTCTCTGCTGCCACTTTCCGCTTCGGCATCCTTTCTTGACCGTTGCGTATTCATCTCGTACATTTCCCTTTTCAACAGGTGCCTTCGTCAACTATGTCTCGAATCTTCATCTGCAGCACGCCATCTCGGTCTCGAATGGTCTTCCGCTTCGACCCAACGATTCTCGCTGCAAGGCTCTTCTCTGTCGAGTCCGGAAGGAGGAGGACGAATCAAAAACGGGAGTCGGCGCTCAACGCATCGGAGGTATCCACAAAGCATTCGTCAAACTGCAGCGTGAGCGCATGAATGAATCAGAAGAGATTCTCCGGCTCAAGATTAAGGAGGAAGGAGCCGAACCGAAAAGCGCTGCCACGAAAGCTTTCGAAGAGCGTCGAGAAAGTTCGAGCAGTGCGTCTGTCGGCACCACGAGCACGACCAGTAGTTTCCTTACGAAGCACTTTGAGAAACGGTGGTTCATCATGAAGTGAGTTCGTTTCATAGCTCTTTTTGATCGGGGCCAAAACTGACTCGTCATCGCTCTGTGTCGCAGGAGTCACGACGAGGCAGATCTCAAATTGTCAGTAGAGAGCGGACTCTGGGCTACTCAACCTCACAACGAGGTAAGTTTGGATTGAGAATCTCTCGCTTCGTTCCGCGCAAGCCCTGACCTGCTCTCAATCTGCTCGGTACAGCCCGTTCTACAACAAGCGTTTCGAACCGCGAAAGAAGTGTTCCTCATCTTCAGCGCGAACGGAAGTGGAGAATGGTTCGGGTTCGCTCGTATGAAAGGTCCCATCTCTTCCGTCGCCTCTCCCAAAGGATCGCGACCGTCTTGGGGATCGTCAGGACAAGCTTCGATCGAAAGTGTCTCGTCGGCGTCCTTGTCCGTTCCTTCTCAGACGATTCAGGAGGACGCCGAAGAACCGACTTCGTTCCCACCTCGACCTCCAGTTCTCTTCTCGCCTTCAGAACATCGACTCGCTCAAGCTTCACCTTCGCTCATTACCCCGACAACTGCCTCTCAATCCCAATCGACGTCTTCGGAACAACGTCACGGTGGATCTTATCCTCTCAAACTTCCGAGCGAGATCGACGCCGAAGCCAAGCGAGAGATGGCGCTCGAACAGGAGCGTATGGCTTTTCTGACTGCGTCAAATCTTCACCTCCCTCCGGAAGTGGCTGAAGCTGCCCGCAAAGCTGCGACGTACGATTCTGGTTCCCTCAAGAAGGCTCGCGAACTCAACGACGAGGTCCCGCCTGGTAGTTTACGAGATGCTATCCTCCGAGTCGACGCTGCGACGAAAGAAGCTTCAGCCGCAAAGGCTTCAAACCGAGATGATGGGTTAGTTTTCGCTCCCTCTGTTTTTCCGGCTTGTGGCTATCATGCCGCGGACTCGCCCCACTGAAACTGACGCGAGATTGTCTTCACCTGCTTCAACAACGTAAACCCGCCCGGTCTGGATCGAGTTCGACATGGGGGACGCCGTTCGCGGTCGAATGGATTAAAGTGTGAGTACCCTCCCTTTCTCACGCAACGGGAGTATCGAAACTGACTTCTGACGCTTTCCTTCGACAGTACTCGACTACCATTCTCGCGCACTCGGCATATTCGAAACAGTTTCAACGGAAATCGTGAGATCAAAGTCAGCCGTGATGGTAAGTAGTTCCTTGCGCCTCGTTCTCCTTTCTCTTTTCTGCCCTTTACTGATACTCTCTTCGACTGAATGAGTAGGTACTGAAGTGGAGCCTACTGCAGGACAGGCCCTCATCGATGAGTTTGATCGATTCGCCGACGATTCGCCCACCAGTCCTCCCGAAATTGCAATCCTTCGCTAACGAGGAGCTCCCTTCGCCTCGATGGCGGCAAATTGAAGCTACCGTATCGCAACGACATGTATCAACAAGCAAAATCCCTCACTTCCTACGCCTTAAAAGAGACAATCACTCAGATAAACTCGAAGTAGAATATTCGTTAGAATCTCATCTCCTCTCTCTTCTCTTATTGTATCTCGTCTCTTCTCTCGACTCCTCTCGACTCAATGTATGGAAAGTGTTCAACTTTCCTTCTCCTTTCCCCTTCCTATCGTCGCTCCCTCTCCTCCCCTCCCTCCTCTTTCTCCTCTTCCTCCCTTATCAAATACCCCTTTCTACTTGATACCCCGATATACGCACTTAGGATACCCCGAAACACGAAGTTATGCTCCTCTTATTCGACGTTACGTGATCGGACTGCGCTAGAGATGTTGTGGGAAAGATCGGCCGCGTCTTTGCAGCTCAGCGACAGCTGCAGAACGGTACATTCTCGCCCCAGTCTCCGAATCTGGCTCACTCTGATCGATATAGCTGGTTGAGCTCTGGAGCGTCGGCTAGTAGTGAGGACTGCCCGCAAGCTGGAGGCCTCGAAGCAGCTGCGAGTGAACAACAGTGAAACCAACGAACTCCTCCGATTTTGCCTCAAATTTGATCTCTGCAGATCTCCTTTCACGGATACTCGCACTTGATGCTCTGCTCTCCGGAAGGGAATTGTGACGCTGTTGAACTGGGCGAAGTTATCTCTGGAATCTCATCGACGGCAGAACACGAGGGTTCAAACTCAATTCAAGCGATCTTCTGACGGCTCGCTGGCTTAATAGGGCTAGAACGCTGGTACTCGCTTGTAGCTGAGGGCACTGAAGGGATCAGACCATTGATCGAGAGTGGAGAAACTGAATTCGAAAGAGACAACGTAAAAAGCCTGTTATTCATGGCGCATCTGTTTCTCTGGACGAGTCAGCAGACAAGTCAAGAATGGCAAGAAAGAGGTGAAGAGCACGTACACCTTTGTTCAACCGTACTTTCAAGCCACCAATTTCGCTTCGTCCGTAGCCTCCACCGCTCGCTTTCTTCTTCCTCGAGTTTGACGTTTCCGTTTCTGCCTTCAGTCTTTCAACCTGAGTCCGTACACACGACACCAATCCATATTTTCGATTCCCTCAATCCCGCCAACTTTGTCTTCAAACCATTCGAGATTCTTTCGGTCGAACTCTCCCGCGAGATCAAATTCGATTCGATTGATGTCGACGAGTCCGTGTTTCTGAGCGAGAGAAAGGGCGTATTCCAAAGGAGCGACTCGGTTGTTGAAGTAGAAGTCTCCGACCGCGCGGTTGTAGCACTCGACGATTGCGAGGTGAAAATTTTCGGTGATTTCGACAAGGTTACTTTTGACCACTAGACCGGCTTCTCGCGCCCTTTTCTCGGCTTTGACCACTCGAGGCAAGACGTCCGAGATGCGACCCTTCCACGGAAGACAAAGGTCATCCATTTGGGCGAGATGAGTGACGTTTTTGAGGAGGGAAAGAGAGCCGTGAAGAGGAGGTTTGCCCGGACGGTTCGATTCTTCTTCTGCAGCTGGAAAGTCGAAGCCCTCGTACTCTGTCATGTAATTGTATCTGAACGTGAGCGAGCGAAGGTGAGGAATAAGAGCGAGACCGTCGAGAAGTTTTTCGAGGTTTGGATCCTGTTCGTAGTAAGTGAGGCTGAGAGAAGTGAGGTTCGGGAGCTGAAGGATTTGAGTCGGAAGGTTCTCAGAGAAGAAGGGTGGGTCGAGCTGGAGATGGCGGAGGTTCGAGAATCGCGGGAGGAAGTGGTCGATCATCTCGGCGCGTGGGAGGACGTCATCAGTTTCGAGCTTGAGAGAATGAAGGCTTTGATTGAGGACGTCGAGGACGGGAAGAAGAGGTTCGTCGTTGTTTACGAGAAACCCAAGGGAAGAGATAGACGCCGAAGGGAAGAATTGGAAAAGTTTGGAAGAAGCCGTCAAAGACTGGACGGCACAGACGTCGAGTCGAAGCACTTGACGAGCGGGCACGCAGCCTTCGTTTTCCTCATCTTCGATTCGGGATACTTCGACGAAACGGAGGGTTGGAATTTGACTCAAGCCAGTAACAATCGAGGACGTGAGCGTGACATTCGGGAAGCGACAGATGCGAAGGGAGGGGAGCAGTTCCGGTTGACTCAAGAGCCTGAGAGAGCTCGTCAAGTCGTATGCGTTGAATACGAGTTCGACCAAATTCGGGAAATGACGCAAGAGCTGTTGGCTGTCGAGAGTCGGATCGATGAAGCGGGAGCTCCATACTAGTTTTTGCACGTGCTGACCTTTGTGTGGTTGAGTGTCGAGCGTTTGAACGATTTGAGAGAACTTTCGTGAACGGTTCGGGATGATTCGTTGATAGATCGCTCGTTCTTGCGAGGGTAGAAGCGCTTTTGAGATCGGATGAGTCGTCAACTCTGAAGTCGAAGCTGCGAGTTCAAAGATGGAATCGAGGAGTTCGCTAGGCAAACGAGAGAGGGGATCCATCTCGACCTGTCCTCGCAAGCGGAGTGAGGTTAGCTTCAGATCCCCGGACCGCCTGTGCGAAGCTTTCCCACCTTTTCGATTGACTCGGCGTCTGGCAAAACACCTGATCGTCCTTCAATCGTCTCTTGGTCGAACTGGGAGATCAAAGAGGAAAGCAACGGAGTATAAGCAATAGGCTGCCGCAAGGAGGGGCTGAATAGCATAAGGACGTACCTTTAGGCTCATTGACTGATTCTATGGCAGTCTCGATGTCGTCTCGTTGCGGGTGAGAAGAGTTGAATGACGAGTCGCTCCGAAGTCGAGATACGAACAATCTGGGACTACTGTCGATGCTGTGAGTGTTTAGGACTTGATTTGGCTGTCTGTAGTAAGCTCTCTCGAGAGGTTGGTGAAGGGTAGAGGATGAAAAGAGGATCTCGCACAATTGCAAGCGTCGACTTTCGAGAGATGCGTCCTCTCCGAAATGCCTTTTCTCTGCTATGCTTGAGTCCAGTTCAGAGAGATGTCCTGATTCCAACAAAGAGATGATTACATTTTTTTGGGGGGTAAAGATGAATGAACGAACGAACGACGAAAAACGACACAAAATGATAGATAGAGTGTAACAGTGTTGAGACAGCGATGATGAAAGATAAGATAAGATGGAGGTGAAAGGTAGGGAGGCAGAACTCGTCTCGATTTGCCGTTTAAAGCGAAAAATGATCGAGAAAGCTTGATCGAATGAGTTCTCGCTAGATATTGTATTGTTGAGAATAGACGAAGGGTATATATATCGATGATGATGACGGCGATTAATCCTTTCCAGAGTCGACAAGCTCGTCGCCGGTCGAGGAAATCTCTTGCACTTTTTCGTCGTGCACAAGATTTCGAGGTCCAGTGTAGTGTTTTCGTCCTCCGGCGTAGAACCAAAGGAGCGAGAGGATCATCACAGCTCCTGTGACGGCACTCGCGTCTACGTGCGAGGGGAGGAATCAAATTATCGTCAGCTTTGAAACCGGAAGACTCGGAAAGGAAAGAAACGAGAGCGGCGACGATGACTCACAATTCATGTTCTCAGCATCGACGGGACGAATCGTAGGGAGAGCGAGAACGATGACGACAAATGTCGTCCATCCAACTGCGATACTGTTAACGATCCAACTGAGAGCACCTCGTCCGAGGTGGAAAGGTCCAGGTTTGAATTGTACCTCTGTTGTTCCACGAGTGCATTGGTCAGTAACAATCTCGAACGGGATGAGAGCCTGGAGGAAGGAGAGGCTTACCGGGATGATCTTGGAAAATCATTTTGCACGCAATCGGGATAATGTAAGACGAATCCATTCCCATCGCGGCGAGGGCGAAGATGGCGTAAACAGCAACGATCGAAGCAAAGACGAGGAGTCCCATGAGAGCTGTCGAACGGGAAAGCACGATAAGCGATTGAAGGAGAAGGAGGAGAAAAGGAAAACGACTCACCGGAGATGAAGACGACGAGCCAGACGGCGTTGACGGGGATCTTGTTTTTGGACATCTTCGTGAAGAAACCTCGATCAGGGAGACCGTTATCACGGGAGAAGGCGTGGAAGGAACGAGCGTTGGCTTGAGTGGCTGTCGTGACAACTTGGAAGGCGACGAAGCAAATGAAGGCCCAAAGGACGTAGAATCCGGTAGGACCGACGTTCTACAGAAACGAGAGAGAAGAGCGTCAGGGCGAAGAGCAGAGAGAATGAAGAGAAACGACCAAGACTGACCTGCCAAATGATTTGAGCGGGAGGATATCCAGAGACACCGAAATCTCCAGTCTCCGCCATATCACCCGAACAGAGTACGTAAACAATGTTGTAGACCCTGAAAACACAGACAAAGCGAGTCAGGACTCCGAGAATGTAGATGTGAAAGAAAGGAGAAAGCGCTCACCATCCGACAATTCCGGTTCCGATGACCGCAACGAAGATCGCAGTGGGGGCGGCGATTTGAGCTCGCTTTACCTCTTCACTGATGTGAGCGGTTGCGTCGTAGTCGGTCATCGTCCATTGCTAGGTAAAAGGAAATCCGATTTGAACATGCATTAGGTCTATCTGCGTCGAGGAGAATCTACTGATTACTTACGACAGAGAGAAGTCCGAGGAGGAAGGTCAACCCTTGCGAGTTCCATCCAGAACCGTTGATGTTTTTGGTGAATGTGTAAGAAGCCTATTTCGCATGCTCAAATCAGCGTGAGCTCATAAGAACGTAATTTCCGAGTAAGCGTGAGAGAGACTAACCGAGTTCTTGACATCAGTCTTGACGAGCAAAGCGATGATGACGGCGAGGACGGTTCCCAAGTTGAAGAAAACGAAAGTTTGAGTAATTTTCGCGAGATACTTGGTTCCCATAGACTACTCATCACGGCCTCGTTCAGTACTCGCTTGACGTCTTAGATCGTGAGTATTTGCTCACGTTGAGAACACCTTGTACGAGCAAGAGACCAAGGAATACGAGATAAGTTTGCCAAGCATTGGCAACGAACGGTTCAGCCGAATTTTCAGTCGAAAGCGAGACCTGCTCACGAAGGGACTCGATCAGCTTCTCGTGTGACTTCGATGAAAGAGAACGAGGAAGAAACGAACAGCGGCAAGAATCATTTGAGCCAGACCGAAAGCGGTTGAAGCGACTCCTGCGACTTGACCCATGAGATTGAGCCAGCCGACAGTCCTACAGATAGATTGTCAATTCTCTCGCTTGGATGGAATCGGGACGAACAGAGGCTTACCATCCGGTGATTGCTCGATACCTCTTCGGTACAAGGTAAGCCGACGCAGAGTAGAGACCACCGTTCGTCGGGTAAGCCTATCGACACAGTACGACACTGTGTTAGTGATACACGTCTTGTGATGCAGCTCGGGATGTGCTTTGACGGACCGAAACAATTTCTGTAGAGCCGATAATTGTCAGTTTTCAGTTTTCGAGAATCGATACTTTCGAGCGGAAAGAGCTTACCAGCGATCGAAGTACCTAAACAGAAACACATGATAGTTCCCTATTGAGCAGAATCCACCAGAGGTCAGTCCCGTAATACGAGAAACCGTTCGAGATTCAGCGAGATTCAAACTCACGAGGAACCAACACCAAACTACGGAAGCGGGTCCTCCCAACGAGAAAGGTGTACTGAACGTAGTGACTACGGAAGACGCGACTAGAGAAATGGAACAGAACGTGCACAGTTAGCAATGAGGATAGACCGAGATTCGAACGAGAATATCTCACCTCCCATGATCGAGAACGCAAAAGAGATAGTCTGTTCGGTTCGAGTCCACCATTGATAGTTAGCTACTGACTCTTTGACATCCATCCGTACATTCTCTCCCGACCGAGAGTCGAATCAACCGGGAATTCCCGCCTCTTGAGATGAAATGCAATGAGATGGAGATGAGACTCAACGGATAGGTTCGTAAACTCTCGTTTGAACTCTTGCTTGTATCCCATTCTGGCCAAGATGGCATCATCGCTGTTCCCACCGAAACTCGTATCATCTCCCACTGTCGGAGGCGGCGAAACTCGTTCTTTCGTCGGCGAGGTCGATCTCGAAGCGTCCTTCTCGTAGTCTGACATGGTTGCCGGCTTGAATTAACGGCAAGGCGTGAACGAGTGTGTGGTACAGTCGAGGGAGTAAGAAAACCCTGTCGGTTCTGTTGAAAGATTTCATCAGTGTTAAATTTCCGGGGTTCAAGTTGAAGATCCTCTTCTCACTTGTGTCTGCTAGCGGTCTTTCAAAAGAGTATCACTGCGCCCTGTATGCGTATAGATCGTCCTGAAGGCGAGAAGTTGAAACTGAAAGGAGTGAGAGAGCGGGAAGGAAGGACAGAGCAGGAAGGCTTGGGCTTGAAATCTTTTTTTCACGAGCTCAGGGTCTCAAAGCTTGCTGATTTCTCTCTCTGTGCTTTCCGAGTATCGCTCACTCTCGATTGGCAGTTATCGCGCCGTAGGTACAACGATAA
Source organism: Sporobolomyces salmoneus (assembly GCF_050403485.1). NCBI lineage: Eukaryota > Fungi > Basidiomycota > Microbotryomycetes > Sporidiobolales > Sporidiobolaceae > Sporobolomyces > Sporobolomyces salmoneus. The sequence continues at coordinate 21,477 of NW_027481129.1, forward strand.
TTCATTGCCGAGAAAAATCCAGTTGTCTCGAACTCGGGCAAATTTCCGGCGAACGTGATTGCAACGAGTTTGTAATACAGATGGCGACTGACTACAGTACATATCAGTACAACATACGTGGTGGAAAGAGTTTGCGAAACGACGCGGACTGCTCTCGCAAAAGATTTTGAGATTCCGTAGCAAAAGAAAGCGAGAAACGATCTCTTCGATGGGGCAGGTCGGGAGAGTCGGGCTACATACCCGAGAGAGCGAGCGAGGAGCATCAGTATACATGTACTTGGAAGCGTAGAGGATCAGGGTCCGAGACTCACAAGCGAAGATACGCGGAAATTTCGGAAATTCGAAGTGGATCCCTACACTTTTTTCTCATCGGCTTCTTTCCCTAAGGCTGGCGGGTTCTCCTTGAAGAACTCGATCGGTGTTCTCCTATCAGGTAACGCAGTCTTTGAGGGAACTTGACGACGTTCAGTTTCGGAAAGCGTAAAGAAAGATTTTGTGTTCGCGTCGAACCACCGTCTCACCTGTAACAGCGACGAGTCAGCTTTGATCAAGCTTGGTGAGCTACAGCGAGGGGCGAACTCACTGGCATGAAGACATGCTCCCTCTCTCCGAAATCATACAACAAAACGGCATAAGCGGTTAAACCTGCGAGAGACGTCCACGATCAGCTTCGCGAGCACCTTCAGTACAGCGAGATAGCTTGGAAGGCTTACCGGCAGCGAGAGTGAAGGCAGTGAACTGAATTCCTTTCGAGAGGGGAGTTGGAGCGATGTTCTGAGGCAGTTTCGAGGGAGGAATCGGAGGAGGTACGATAGGTTTCCGAGCAGACGATCCAGGATACTTGAAGGCCATCTTGATTGATTGAGAGGAGACGAATTGGTGGAATCAAAAGAATGCAGCTCCGAAAGTTCGGAAAGCTCGCTCGGGCTTTGAGGTTTCGCAAGTCCTTTCATCGTTCCCAGGTTCGCTTCGTTGGAGTCACGCATACCGCTCCCTAACCTCGCATGGTGTAACGTGATCTCTCGCATCAAACCCCGATTTTCGATAAATTAATCCATTTCTATCCTTTGTCTAGTCTAACTAAGAGATAAGGGGGATTACGACTAGACCATTTTTAACTTATACAGAAACACCCAGAACGGGGAAGACACGAGGAAAGGGGGGAACCGGAACCGAAGGAGGAAACGAGGGAGAGAAATAAGGTAACGACAAGAAGGGACGAAAAGCGGGAGACGGTGACAATCGAGACACTGTTCTAAGCGTTGAGGGCTCTCTTTTGGTCTTGTACCGACTCGTCATCCATCGTTCGACCGGCGACATCCTCTCCTTCGACCGCGTTGTGAGCTTTCGTACTGTGTTTCGCAAGCGATGCGGCGTCAGTATCGCTCTCGCATATTCTCTTGGAACTTGAAACGTACAGTAAGATGTTGTTGATGCCGAGAGCGAGGAGAGGAGGGATAACGGCGATGCAAGTGGCCGCGATCAAGAGAATCTGAACAACGGGCGAGTCAGTTTCCCACGTTCTAGTGAATACTGGAGAGGAGGAACGGGTACGAACCTTCATAACCTCGTCGTAAGCTCCGATTACACCTTCGTAGATTGGCGAATCTTTGGGGTACGAAGCTGCCATCGTCTGTGCGTATACGAACGAAATCCAGATCAGCTCATTCATTTGACATCTCTGAAGTACTTTCGCAACGTACGATTGATCCATAAATGAGAGTGATGTTCTCGGCGGGTAGAAGTCCGGTGAGACGGCTGTTGAGCTCTCCAGGGAGGTGTCCACGCCAAATCGCCGAAGCGATGGCCGTTCCTACAGCGTTACCGATTTCGGCGAGCAAGAGAACAAAGGCAGTCACCGAAGCGACTTCTTGATGAGGAACGCTCGCTGCAAGAGTGGAAAGAAACATGGTTAGCGGAAGAGAAATCGAAAATCGAAAATCGAAAGTCGTCTCTTGCGTACCTTGAGCCTACGAGCGAGTAAATGACACGAGTCAGTTCAACCTGATACGAGAAGAGTCGTGAGGGTTCAAAGAAGACTCACGAGAAGTTGACAAGAACCTGAAGCGATTCCACCTCCCAGACCTTGGATGACTTGAGAGATGACGAGGAAGAAGGTAGAGCCGTGGGCTCCTTTTGACTTGATCATGATTCCGACACCGATCAATCGAACGCAGAGTCCGCAAACGAGAAGCCACTAGCAACAAGACGAAGAAACATGGTCATTTTCTCCCGAGGTGCGAGATGAGCTACTCGCTGCGACGTACCTTGGTACGGTGGAAGTAGAGTTGGTAGAAACCAGCCATGATTGCTCCAAAGGTGAGACAGAGAGTTTGAGTGTCTGTTGTCGAAGAATCGAAAATGAGCTCAGTCTTTGGTCGCCGTCGACTTAGCGAACCGGCACAACTCACAGGCAAAGTATCCTTGATCGGCGACGGACCATCCGCGGGTGACTGGAAGAGAAAACAAAGTCACTGTGAGTAGAAGCGAAGGATTCAAAGCTAAAAGGAGTACTCACCACTGATGAACGAGTATTGGTAGGTGTATTGGAGGTCTAGGAAGACAATCATCTTTGGTGAGCAGGAACAACTAGTCGAGAATCCCAGGGAAACTTACAGAAGGAAACGAAATCAAAGAAGCCGATGAAACCGCAAGCGAGGATCGTCCAAGATTTGAAGAATCGGAAGGGGAACAGAGGTTTGCTCGCGGCGAAACGTTCGTAAGCAATGAAAGAGAGGAGGATGACACCTCCAAAGACAAGAAGGATGATGATCTTGTGGTTGTCCCAGTCGAGAGTCGCTCGGTTGACGAGGGTGAGAGGGAGGAGAAGACATGCCCATCCAGCTCCAAAGAGAAGGAGACCGAGAGCGTCAAAGTCGACGAGGTGGCGCCAAGTCGAACTAGCGATTTGCGAGGTTGAGGTCGAACGAACGCCTCGAGGAGCGACTTTAGCAGCAGTTCCGCCGTTCTTTTCGATGAGATCCGTCGAGTCGAGTCCGAGCTTCTTGGCCCGGTGTTGAGCCCAGAAGAGAGTACCGATGATAGGCGAGAGTACGACGGGAATGAGAATGACGAACTGCAAGACGTGAATGGAGACAAGGGTCAGTTTCCCGAGTGACATGCTCGGATGAGAGGTAGCTCACCATTCCGTATCCCCAGTGCCACGAACTAGTCTCGAGAACTCCTTGAGCGATGTTTGATGAAACGAAAGCGCTACGACGCCAGAAATCAGTGTGGTAAGCTATCTCGTTCTTCATCCGATCGCCGCGTATAGATGGATTGACACATACTTGATGAAGAACCAAATGGAGACGAGCGAACTCACGAGTCCCCTCCATCGTAAGTTCGTGCAATCAGCAATGACCTGCTCGAAAAAAGAGGATCAGCGGCGTCGCAAGGAAGGAGAAATGAGGAAGCGTACGATTTGGATGAGGATTTGCAACGACGCATATCCGATATAGTACAAAATTGCTCCCGCGGCATACGTGTGGATGTCCTTGCACGCGGCGATGATGATGAAGCCGAGGCAGTAGAAAAACGCAGAAAGGCAGAACGCTTCGGCACGTCCCGCTACGTCGGCGAACTTGGCGGCGAAAGGTTTCGTGACGGCGAGAATGATTGCTTGGGCGGTACCTATTCGAGTACAAAGCGAGTCCGTGTCAACAAGACGAGACTTTGGACGATTTCCGCAAAGAAAAAGAAAAACTGTACGCACCGATGGCACCGAGTAGACTGTGAGCAGAGAAGCTTGAAGTAGCATAGGCGAGATATTGATAAGTCGTCGTACCCTCGAGGGACTACAACGAGAGATCCTGAGTGAGCGATTGAAGGACAATGGAGAAACGAAAGCGATTCGAGAGCGTACGTAGATGTAAGAAGCTAGCGCGACCCCGATGAAGAGCGCAATCTGCGAGTTACGTCCCCTGTGAATGATCAAGGAAGAGAGGCACGAGGGCAGAGAGTGAGCGGGTGAACAACGATAAGTGAAGTTTGGATGGGAATCGAACTGACCAAACTCGTTGAGCGTTTTCGACTTTGAGGACACCGGAAGTGTAAGCGGGAGGTGAAGCATCGTTGTGGACCTAGGGGGAGACGGAAGACGGCGACGAAGGAGGGACAGAAGAGAGAGAGAGAGGGAGAAAGAGACAAGTGGGACGAGGGGATTCAAGTCAGCGAACACGGCACGTAGATCCGGGGCGAGGGAACTGCACTAGTGCATCTCTAAACCGCACTAGCGCTTCGAACGATCAAGGAAGAGGGAGGAGAGAAAAAAAAGTCACCTCGGGTTGTGAATCGATCTGTTGCCGAGCGGTGGTCGTCTGTTCGAAGTCCTCGACGTCCTTGATGTCGTGTGATGTGTTCGACATGTTCGTTGATCAACCGAGCTAGAAGGATGGCACGAGGAGAGAAGAAGGAAGAGAAAGAAGGGGGAGAGGGCCAGCCAAGGATTAGATTTTTTCGCCCTCCTCCAATCTGATTGATCAAAGGATCTAGGAGCTTTCCGTAAAGGGAAAGTCTCGAGGGGAGTTGGCCACGCGATCGAAGAGAAAGAGAAAGAGCGAGGGAATTCGCGAGGAAACCGCGCTCTTTCCAAGCTCTTTCTCGACTGCGTTCTGTTCTTCGACTCTCACAAGTGTGGTCGGCTCATCGATCAGTCGAGAACACGGCAGACTCAAGCTCGACGTGCAAAGGAACTTGGCCTCACTTCTCTCCCGAGACTCACCCTCGACTGCTCCCATGTCGACATTCTACCGCTGAACCAATCCATACACATCTGTTTCGGTACACCACATCACGATGAGACCGCAAGCACCGGTCGAAGTTGAGCGCTTCTCTTTGCAAGATCTAGATCAAGAATCTCCCTTCTCCGTTCAATCGACTTGGCGACAATGCAATGCGCTCGCGAGGACCCCCGATATCTACGACAACTCGGTGTCAATGAGCGGACCGGAGATGCGGAAGAAGATGAGGGGAATGGAAGAAATGCCGTTTGTCGAATGTCGCATGTTTGCAGGGCTGTATTCAGTCGGAAGAACTGTAAGAGCACTCCCATTCTGTACGTGTCGAGGTCCAGCTGGAGATCGGAACTGATAACCGCTTAAACTGTTCGACAGACCTTTCACCTTTCACCTCACCTCTCGTCCCTCCCGATGATCCGCTCTAGCGCTCCCGACATTAACAGAGCGGAATAGACTCCGACGAGCGCTATCGGTAGTCAGTAATTACCGGAAGACTGCTCGGTTTCATTAGTCGACTGATTTCCCTTTCTTCCCTCGGACCTCTTCTCTCGAATTTCCGCGTGCTTTCGTTCTGCCGGCCCCCCTCCTGCCGAGCTCGTCTCGGACAGCGAATTGCTCTTCTCGCCTGCTCCGGTTACAACGGCCTGCTAACGGTCTAAAAGCCGTCGCTCGTGCCTCCTCATTTCGCTGCTTCGACTATCTGCTCTGAATGTTCCTGTATTCTTCGAAATCTAATCCCGAGATCGTCTCAAATGCAACGCGGTTCTTATCTTCACGTTGCCCCTTCTGCTCTCGCGCAGGTTCCCCTTTTCAAGTTTGACTTCGAGATCGGAAGTCTGCCCCGGTAGTCCTGCCTCTAACCGTTGGCTTTCTCCTAGCGTTCATGCTCTCTCTCTCCTCCCTGTTCGTCCCTGGTCTTTGATCGCCTCTTTCTCCCTCTTTCCGATGGCGGCCTCTCCAAATTCTCTTCAACAACAACTCCTCGGTTTCATTGCATCGTTACCCGAAGATGTCAACCCTTATTCAGCACTGGCCGACTACTTTCAAGGCGCCGTCGTTCCTCGTATTCCGTTCTCGGGACTGGTTCAGCTGTATCTCCTCGCTGCTGTATTCGCAGTATGAGTTTTAATTCCTTCCCCCACCCTTGGGAGTTTTCGAAACTGACGCCAGCTTGACACGAGACAGTATTCTCCTCTTGGTCGTCGCATCCATGTTCGTTCGATACTTCAAGGGGATCTTCTGGCTCTTCCAAATCTCACACTCTCCAACCCTCATTCGACCTCATTTTTCGCTCAGCTGGTCCTCAGTTTCGGTCGTCATGTTGGGACTCGTCGAGGGATACATCTTTCAATGTGTGAAGCTCTTCAAGAGGGAGATGCGAACGAGTTTGGGTTATTGGGTGTGCCTAGTTTGGTTCGTTCCTTCCTTCCTTCTCGCGAGTCTCGTCGGCGTGATACTGATCAAGGCTCATCGAGGCCATGCCAGGGTACTCGGTTTCATCGGCGGAGAATTCGCGGCGTGGAGTCTCGCCGTCTCGTTTCTCGTTCACGTTGAAGCCTCAGGAGAACGAGGAGGAAGTCGAAAAATCGAGCGGTGGGCCAAAGTGTCAAATTATGTCGGAATCCTGTCACCTATCGTCTACCTCGCCGTTATCCTACCACTCGCCATCACAACCGGACGTACCTTCTCCTCTACGATCTCGACTTACCTCGAAATCGACAGCCTGTTGCGAAATGGGGCAGCATCGAAGAATTGGACGCCCGGGCAAGCTCTCAGTATCCTCGCACTCGCCCCTGCTCTACCTCTCGTCGAGAAACTCGGTTCGGATCGAGAACAGCTCGCCTTACGTTGGAGAGGAACGAATTCCGCCTACTCGGTTTTCTCTTTCATCCTCGTCGCTTCTTTGATGACGATCGCGGTACTCTATCTCACTTCACTTCGTAGGAGGATTCAACAGACGGCGAGGGATCTTCAAGGGGTGCAAGGGTCAAGAGGCGCATCAAAGCAGGTCAGGCTCACGTACCAGGTGAGTTCGACTTCATTTCTCGAAAATTGTCGAGAAGCGGCTGAACGAACCCTCTTCGCGCTTTCAGACCTTACAATGGACGATCGGAGCCTTCGTCCTCCTCGGTAGTGTTTTCGTTTCGGTCGCCAGTTACGCAGCCATCGTCACGAATTCGCTTCAAGCTCCTGTAGCGGGTCAGATCCTCATCCTCGGACCTCTCTGGGCCCTCGCCGTCTGTGGTCTCCCGACTTCGATATCTCTCCTCTGGCGCGCAATCGATGCCAGATCGTCCGAATCAGGCGAAAGTTCGACAGGACCTCTTTCGAACAGTTCTCGACCTCGACAATTCGGCAAGCAGTACTCGATCGAGTTGAACGGAAGAAGAAGGTCGGATAGGGCGGAGGTGAATGTCACGGTTGATGTTTTGGTCAAGGAGGAAGGAGGACCGGTCGAGTTGGAAAAATGGGAAAGTCTCTCGAGTACTTCGAAGCTTTAGAATCAGAGGCGTCTGTATCTTCTATGTTATATGCTATATAGACTCTCTATCGGATCGCAGTTGGGGCCAAAGTCGATGTTATCCCGCGAGCACGGTTCAAAGTGGAGAAAACATCAAAAACGCAAGGAACTTTCGTCATCAGGTTTGGGGAGTAGACAAGAAGCTACGAACAGGATACATCGACAGCTAGAAAAGGGACATGACTCGCGAAGGAGTAGAGTATAGGCAAAGTTGATCAAAAAGAAGAGCTTTACAACAAGGTACAAAAAAAAAGAGGCGAACAACAAACAGATTCCTGCTCCGATACGGAAAGGAGTCGACACGGGGAGAGGGTCACATCCTCATGTTATTGACGCTCGGAGGTCTCATGGGAGGATCTAGTAAAGTGGCGAGAACTAGGAATCGATTGAACAGGGAAGAACGGACTCGTGACGAATCGACGGAAGCTCGATCTTGGACTCGTAGGAGACTCAGGCGGCGTAAGAGGAGGGGTTCGTGGACGACCGAGAGAGATTTCCATTTCGTCGTGTTCTTCGTCGAGCTCGTTCCTTTTTTCCTTCCCTCCGTGGTCGAGACTTTCCACTCCACCTTCACTCGCTCGATTGCGTGTTTCCTGTACTTCGTCCGATTCGGCACTGCTGGCGATGGCAGGTTCCGTATGACGACGAGTATCGGAGAACGGGTTCAATTCGACTCGTTCGTTCAAGAGCTGCGAAGGGACGATTTGTGGGACGCTCTGTCGAACGGAGGGTGTACGGTTGCAAGAGAAAGGTTCGGGGGTTATAGACGAGCTTTGTGGCGGTCCGGAGGAGAGAGGAGGAATAGGTTGATTGACAAAGTTTCGAAGAGAGGCGAAAGAGGAACGATCCTCAATCATGATTTGCGATGAAAGTCTCTGAGTAAGGTCCCTGACGGATGGGGTGGAGACGAAAGGATGAGCAGGAGGGGAGGTCGCTTCGTCGTCGATGTCGGAAAGGAGAGAGAAAGGTTCGCCGCTCGTCGTCGTTTCTTTCGAGTTTCCTCCTCCTTCTGCTTCGATTCCTTCCTGCTCCTTTCGAGTCTCCGTCGCGATAACAGGTAAGAGAGCGCCCAGTACTTCAATCTCCTCATCGTCTAGCTTGTCCGGTTCGACGTTCCATCGCTCTTCTGCTGCCCAAATCGGCGGACTCGGAGACGGGTCGAAAGAGTGGAAAGAACTTCCCTCCCCTTCGTCTACTCCTTCTCCTTGCTGGACTGCTTGATCGAGGTGTAACGACAGATTGGGGGAGATCGCAGAGGGGGAGTTGATCGTTGATTCGTTCGAGGCTAGATCTGAGGCGGAGGAGGGGTTCATCTCGCAGTAGATATGCAGAGTCTTGTCCTCGTGCTACACTGTCGACGCGCGAGCGAGAAGAGAAGCTGCTGGAAACGAAGAGAAGAGAAGAGGAGAGAAAGAGAGAAGCAAGTTCTTCGTCTCGAACTTCTCTTCGCAGCAGCTGCGTTCTTTGCGACGACTAGGATCGCGTCACTGTCAGAAAGTGGACAGGATAGTAACATTGAGTTGCAAGTGCGAATGAGAAATTGCGAATGACGAGAGAAGAGAACAACAAAGTAGAGAATCGAAAAAACGAGGGAGGGAATAAAAAGCAAACGAAGGTGTATCATGCTTCCTCAAGAAGAGAGAGAGAGGTAGGGAGAAGGAAGATACGAGCACTACTACGAAGTCCCAATCAATCGATCTGAAGTGTTTCACGTCTATCTTTCTGCTTGTCTCGCGGAGTTGTTCGACGGGGAGAGCTGAGAGATTCGTTGACCGAGCGATTTGTCGAGTTCCGTCGAGGCGAGACTGATCGCGATCGTTGAGCAGCGATGAGTTGTTCTTGATTCGCGGGAGGGGGTTGCTCGAATACTGGAGAAGATTGACGAGGTTCTCCCACTTCGATAGAAGAATCGAGTTGATCTTCCTCTTCCTCCTCCTCTGGTTCTTCTTCAAGGTCCTCGCGTCGAGCGGAGTGTGGAGATGTCGGCTGAGTGAGAGTAGATCGCTTCGGAAGGATCTGAGGTTTTTTCCCTTTCTTTCGCTTTTTCTTTGGCGGTGACGAGTTCGAATCGTCGGTGTCGAGAGGGCGACCAGGAGTATGACCGGGACCAGGACTCGAAAGAGGGGAAGTACCAGAATGTCGACCGTTCATCTCGGTGTCGTTCTCGTTCTCTTGAGTGTTGTCGAGGTCTCCCGATTCTTCTTCGCCTCCTCCAGCAGACTCGGGGTAGAGAGGCGATAGCGACATCGCTCCATTCTGCTGTGGTCGATGAGACGGTGCGGCTGGAGCGTCTTGAGGTAGGAAATCTTGAGCTGTCGGTCCACGCGGTTTCGAGGAGGTAGGAACGACGTTGGCAGGAGGAGGTGGTGGAACAGGAGGAGCGGCTTGACGAGCGACAGGCTTCTTCTTCTCGGGAGATCCAGCTGGTCGTCGTTCTTCTTCGTCGTCGTCCGAAGAATCGAGAGTGATGACCGTCGGTGCTTTCTTCCCTCGGGTCTTCTTCCCTCGTGGTTCGACCGTCTGTGGCTGTTCCTCTCGAGACTTCTTCCGTTCCATCTCGGTCGATCCCGCCGGTCCCGCCCTCAAGTTTTCGTTTGCTCTTCTCTCCTTCTCCCGTTCCCTTTCCTCCCTCTTCTTCTCCTTCGCTTTCTTCTCCTCCAACTCCTTCGCATCCTTCTCCTTCTTGATAGGTTCGTAAATCTTCATCAGACCTTCCACCTCGCCTCTCATCGTCTTTCTCTTCTCCCTCGCTTCGAGAGCTTTCCATCGGTCCTCGCGATCGATCGCAGCGTCGAGTTGAGCTTTCTTGGCTTTCTGTTCAGCTCGTCTTCGTTTGATCTCTTCGCCAGCTCCTTTGATCGTTCGAGGTTTGACTTCGGTCGACTGTGATCGAAAGGAGGGCATGATCAGTCTACCGTCGAGAGGTTCTCGATTCGAGTAGCAGTGGGAGAGAACTTACGACGATGTAACGAGTCATTTCGAGAGGATTCGCAAGAAACTTTTCGACAAAATGGAGGAGGTAGAGACCGCAATCGCAGAAGTTGGGTTGACGCGGAACCTGAAGAGGAGATTCGCAAAGTGAGTCTGGTGAGACCCTGCCGTAAGTATGAGAGAGAGAGCGAAGAGAACGTGCTTGGACAGCGATTCCTTTCACTTGTTCGATCGCGGTCGTCTTTACTCCGAGTTTCTTCCTCGCTTCCTCCGCGATGTACTTTTTGAGCTTCTCGACGACAGCTTCGTGCGTTCCACCGAGAGAATCGAAAGTGAAGATCCAGCATCTGATCGGGCGGGGCGAAGGTCAAGGTCAGTACAAGCGAGAGAAAGAGAGAGCATTTCGAAATCTTACTTGTTCGACAAAGTTGGGTCAGCACCAAGTTCTCGAGCGATATCGACAGCGGCCGGTTGTTTTTCGACGCTATCAATCTCCATTTGTTCAGAGGATTCCGGTTGAGGTTGAGGAGGAGGAGGAGGAGGAGGATTCCAAGCGCCTTTCGGAGGAGAGGTCGGAACGCCGATTGGAACGCCTACTCGAGGTTTCGGCGCAGCGGTCGAGGTGGAAGCGACAGGCTGAGGACGATCGATCGAAGGTTGAGAATCTTCGACTCGGACTTCGAGCTCGTCGTCGTCGTCGATCGTCATAATTGCAGTTCCGTTCGAGTTCGAGGTCGAGTTCGAGTTCTTGTTTCCTCCTCCCTCGACGCTCGGATCGACCATCATCAGGTCTCCATCATCCTCATCGTCGTCCCTCTCGGCTTCTGCAACTCCCATCTCTGGATCCGCAGCTTCCTCAACGATTTTCTCCTGAAACTTCTCCTCTTGTTGTCGGTGTCGAGCTTCTAGTTCTTCCTCGTCGACGTCGAGGTTATCTGAGACTTCCTCGTCATTCTTCGTGGTAGTTGAGAAGTACGGGCTCTTGTCGTTTTGAGGTTGAGAGGAAGAATCGAGAGTGACGGTTTTCGTTGGATCTGACGTCGTTGTCGAAATTCGTCCTCGAGTGATGTGAGGAGATGGGACTGGAGCGACTTCGGCTTCTGAAGGAGCGTTGTCGAGGATCCATCGAGGATTGACGATCACAGCGAGGTACCAATGCAGACTGCCAATCGAGCGAGTTGTTTTTTTCGTTCCGAGTTTCGTCAGACACGCTACGAACACAGAGTAGGAAAGAGAGAGACAAGGCAAAGACTCACTGTTCGTTGATCGGAATCACGACGTACTTCTTGTCGAAGAAATTGAACTTTTTCGTCCATTTCTCAACGAGCTCATGCGGACCGCTGAATGAACGAACGCAACCGGCAGAGTCAGCACATCTATCATCAATCGATGACTCAGAAAGATACGGGAATTTACAAGATCCCTTTCTGTTTGTCCTCAGCCGTGTGTTTCCCCGTCGACAATTTCTTGTAGAAGAACGAGTTGAAAACGTGAGTTACGGGAGCGATTTTATCGTCTTCGGCTCGTTTCTGGTCGGCTTGCTTGACGTCAACCATCGCTTTCCTACAAGAGCATCACGATCAGCATCGATCGAACGTGAGGAAGAGGGAGATGGAACTGACTTGAGTCCAAATTCGATCAAAGTATCGTTGAGGAACTCGTCATCGTTCAATCGTTTCTTATCTCCATAAGTGACGGTGACCGATCCAGGTTCTCCAACAGGATACTCGAGGACGCTGAAGATAAAACAAACCGAGTCTCGATAAGAACTCTGAACGAAAAAGAAAAAGCCACGAGAGAAGAAGGAGGACTCACACATAGTCTGACGGATAAGGGTCTCTGACGGGAGCGATGCGCCGTTGCTCTTCGGGTGTTTCTTTGTAGATTGAAGTCGATTGACGACTCGATCGACGAGGTCCTTTCTGAGCAGAATCGGCGACGTCTTGTCGATCTCGAGTTGTTCTTGAATCGGTCGAAGGGACAGACGGAGCAGCTTGCGTGTTGTTGTTGTTGTAGAAATTTGAACCAGGAATCGCTCCGGTCGCGGAAGAGGGGAAGCTATTTCGAAAAAATTCGAAAGGAACAGAAATCAGGTCTCTTCGATCTTGGTCGGAAGGGAAGCAAACGAAAGAGTGAAGAACTCACATGAGAGTAGCTTGAAGAGAAGCGTTCTTGTCCTTTGGTTTCGAAGACTTGCTCGTCGTGGGTCCAGTACGATCTTGCAATCTCATTCGAGCGTCTCCACGGGAGTTCTTCATCGAGACCATCACGGCCTTCGCATAGATACCATCGTGCGCTGATGCGCTTCCGCTGAAGGAGATAGAAAGAGAGACGGTCAGCGAGAGAGCCACGGAAGAAAGTCGCATTGAAACGAGAAAGAGAGAAAAATGATAGACTCACCGTTCTCGAAATTTTGATTCATCATCTCCGGACCACGTCTTGAGGCAATACAGAATCTTTCCGAACGCTGTCGAAGGGTCGTGTTCCCAATCATCGCCGGACCCTTGGAGGGTTTGTCCTCGACTGACGATGAAGAACTCGTTCGGTGAATTCATTAGTTGCATTTCTGGAGATAGATGAGAGCAAGATCAATCGAAAGGCTTCGGGTCAGTAGAGAGCAGTGCAGGGTGAGAGGGAAAAGGCAGAGACTGACCTTCGAGGGTGAGCCAATCGTCTCCGAGTTGACGCATAATCTTTGGTCCTTTTTTCTTTTCGAACGTACAAGCAATCGCGTTCGCTCCATCCGACGGCAAAGTCATCCATTCCACCATCTGAACTTCATCCAGTTTGAAATCGACGATTTCCTCGTCCGGTTTTCGCAAGATCGTAATCTTGTGATCTTTCGGTTTCTTCCCCGTCGTGTTGAATTTGAAGAAGTATTCGACGTGATCATCATGGGGAGGTACTCCGACTTTCGCCAACATGAACGGTTTGATCGCGAGTTCGATTACGGGGTCGAGGGGAGGTCCTCCAGAAGGTTTCTTGTTCTTCTTCTTCGTGCCGCCGTTGATCGAGGTAGGAGAAACCTTCAGCTCGTCCATCCCATATTGTTCGTTTCCCGCTCCATCGAGAGAAGGTCCATCGAGAGGTTTCTTCGAACCCTATCGAACGTGAGATCCATGTCAGCCTCGAGGTTGTGGAGACGGGAAGCGGGTGGGAAGAGAAGACTCGCCTTCGTTCCGAGTGAAGTGGCTACCTTCGACGACTTCTCCTCGAAGTGTCTCCTCAACTTCTGGACGTTGCCCGTTTGATTCTTCTCTCGTCTCTCGAATCCTTGCGGTACATCCATTGCGAGATCGTCCGAGCTGTCGATAGTTTGAGGGTGATGATGAAGAAGTTGTTGACGAGTCGTTTTCGGATTCGAATTCGGATTCGTCGGTCGTCGTGAAGAAGTAGAAGTAGAAGTCGAAGGTTTCCCAGGCGGATCATCCGGATCTTGAATCTCATCCGAATCGTCCTCCTCCTCCTGTGCGAAACCTGAAGGACCGGACCTTTCTCCTTGTCCTGGTTCTTGTTCTTGTTCTTCATCACTCGACAGCTCGAGTACTTCCGGTTCTTTCTGTTTCTGTTTCCCTTTACCCTTCCCAGTTCCAGCAGCACCCTTGACGTTGAGAGAAGTGAGAGGTTGATGATCATCGTTGATTCGAAACGGGTGTCCCTCCGCGGCTGCCCGCTTTTCCAATGTAGCTTGGACGAGTTGAGCTGCTTGTTGTTCTTGTGAATCGTCTTGAAGGATCACACGTTTCGCAGCTGTTGTTTTACGAGAGAAAGAAGATCAGCTCCCTTTCTTTGACGTTTCGCGAGAGACGCAAGAGAAAGTGAACTTACCGCTTCCTCCTCCTTTCTTCAGACTCGGCGGCTGCATCGACCCCCCCTCGACCATCTTACTACTACTCCCTTTCCCCCCCTTCGCAACATTATTCGTACTCAGTACTTGTTTGTACGTGTGACTAAACACCGAACGATTCGGTCTCTCTTCTTTCCCTTTCCCTTTCCCATTCCCATTCCTTTTCTCACTCCCTCCATCCAACTCGTCCGGATCTCCATGAAAATCCGCTCGTACTTTTCCCCCTCCTCCTGTCGTTCGCAAATTCTTCGTTCCTCCTCCACTTCTGCTTCCTCGACTTCCCGGTCCCTGTCCTTGTTGGTTCTTCCTTTGTTCACTACCCAGAAATTGAAAATGTCTACTACTACTACCCGAACCCGAACCCGAACTCGAACTCGAACTCGCTCCTCCTCCTCCTCCTCCTCCTCCGAATTTGAGACTAGGGTCCCCAGGAACGATTGGAACCCCTGAACCTGGAGGCATGACTTGGATTTCTAGATCGCTTGCTTCGTCGTCTTCTGCTCCCTCGGATCGTGGTTGTTGAGCTGGTTCGTGAGTGCGTGAAGAAGAGGAAGAGGCGGGTACGAAGGTAGTGATTCGATTCCCACCTTGAGAAGTGTTGAGTAAATGAGGGTTCGGAGGAGGTTGAGATTGGGAAGTGTTGTTCTCAGACGATTCCCAGAGGGGACCTTTCTTACTGGGATCGAAGAGAGGAGCTGGGCCGGAAGGGGGAGGTCGGGCTAGCGGTGTAAGATTCGGATTCGAGATTGAATGTCTCGATTGACGAGGTTGCTGAAACGGCGGATTCGAAGAGTAATTGTTGTTATGGGATCGATAAGGTTCTGAATACCTCGGACCTTTCGGAACGTTTGAACCTTGAGGGAAACGAGATCCTCCCCCTAGTTCTTGTCGTCCTGGTCCTTGAGGGGTCTGAGTCTGATCGTAATTGACCCAAGCTTGAGGTTTTTGATTTGCTCCTACTGTATTTGGAGTATTCGCTCGGTGTAAATGAACCTGAGGTTGAGACCGAGGAAGTAGAACGCTACGTTGAGGTCCAGGAGTTGAGGAGGGATAGAGTCCTTGATTCCGAGATTGAAACTCTTTAGGTCTCGATGGCGGCAGGTTCGATCCTGATGCTCCGTTGTTGTTGTAAGACTGAGATTGAGGGATTCGTGCGGGTCCAGGACCTCCTCTCGTATGTGGGTTATCGATACCGTTCGAGGGAAAGTTCGCGGTTGAAGGGTGCGTGAACGGATAAGAATGAGCGGGAGGAGGGGGATAATGGAGTTGTTGTTCTACGTGACTCGAACTGAGTGCAGCAGGCGGAGGAGGGGGAGGAAGAGGGTGTCGGTCTCGTGAAGGGAGTCCGCCCAAAGTTGGATGAGGATGAGGAGTTAATTCTCTCGGTCGTGTTCGAGTAGGAGGAGGAGGGGATGAATCGTCTGGATCTCCCGTGAGATCTATCTCGTTACTCTACATACACCCCTCATCCATCAGTCTCAATGAGAGAGGGAGCAGAGAGAGAGAGGGAAGACGAACCTGAGTAGTGGTGATGTTCTGTGGTTGATGTGATCTGATTGCTTGTTCTTGTCTCTTGATAATCTCTTCAGGTGTCATAAACTCCTATTACTTCAGAAGGAGATAGCGAGAGGACGAGGAGGAGCGACCAATTTGATCAAGATGGGTCCTGACAGGTCGAGCCGAAACGAGTGCGGGAAGTCGGAGAGGGAGGCAGAGACTACGCGCAGCTCTCTCTCTGACCCGAAGTTGCGTGGAGTCGAGAAACGCGAACGAAAGAAAGAGAGAAGCTCTCTCTCTTCGGTCAACTATCCGAAACCTTCAAGTCTTTCGTTTCTCTGATGCGAAATGCTATGAGTTGAGGGGTTTGAACCAGATGCAGAGTAGATAGTGCTACAAAATCAAGTTGAGGGGGTAAAAGTCTAGGTGGGTTTTTGCTATCGAGCTACACTACATTTTCGTTTCGTTCGAATCTATTCTTTCCTCTCCTCCTTGATACTACTCCTCACGATCTCCCTTTCCTTCTCCATCACATCCTTCTCCTTCTCCTGTTTTCTCCCTTGTCTCAATCTCTCCTCTGCCTGTCCAACCGCACGTTCCAATTCCTTCTTCTCTTCGAAATCCATCCCAAACTCTTTCGTCAACCTCTCGACTTGCTCATTCGTCAACAATAACCTCGAGTCCGTGTGATCATCGGAAGGAGGAGGGAGAGGGGAATAGATTTTATCGAGAGTGGAGGAAGGGGTGAGGGAGAGGTTCGAGGAGGGGGAAGAGAGCAGAGAGAGGAGGTACGAGGAGGCTTTGTGAGCTGCAGAACGTGAGGCAATACTCGAGTGTCAGCTTTGGGGGAAGGAAGCTGGAGAACAGGGAATTAACTCACCTCGCCAGTGTGACCACGCTCGCCAAAGAACGTAGAATAATGGGAAACTGTGAATGATCGGCCCAAGGTCAGACTGATGCTTTCACACTGGCTGAGCAATGAGGTGACTCACTTGGGAATGACAGGTAATAGAGCGAAAGGAGTCGTTAGGGGTGCTAGGCTGTCGCGTTCAAAGAATCGAGATGTTCAGTTTTCAGTCATTCTTTCGCAAAAGCTCATTCCAGAGAGAGGGAGGAGAACTGACATTAGGCATTTCCACATGGCATTCCTATGATGTGGTTCTCTATGTCTCAACTGTTTCTCCAATTGTTCCAACAGTGCTTCACTCTTCAATAAACTTTTCGGATAAATCAATTCGACCTATCTCGCTCCCATCCTATCAGCATTGAATCCCTCTTCATGAGAGATAGATTGAGAGAGTGAATGACGAACGGGTTCATACATTGAAGCTTTGAGAGCATTGGCTCCTTCTGTAGCAGCTTTGAAAGGTTTCGGAGCTAAATTCGTATCGATCGCCTTGAGTGCCCATTCTTCAAACTCGATCTTGTCCATCATCTTCTCCCCGAAATCCTAACAATCACCATCTACTCATCAGTACCGTCAAGGGAAGCGCAGAGAGTAGGTTGAATGAGGACGTACGTAAGAACGTTTCTTCCAACTTCCTTCTTTTCCTCGCCCTAATCCTGCCCACATATCGGCGGCTTTGTCCGTAGCTTTCGTTAATAAAGGTAACTTGGGTCGTTCTCCTCCATCGTTATTTGAGGTTGTGGGAGGTAGAGTCGAACGAGGTCGATGAGCGTGTAATAAGAATAGAGGAGGATGATCGACTGAGGAACGAGAGAGCGGTAATGCGAATAACTTCAACAGTGAAGGTGGTGTAGACCGCATCTTTCACGAGTTGGGACGGAGAAGGAAAAAGAGAGGGAAAGTGGCTGTGACAGAGAGATCGAGAACTTTTGGAAACGAAATTGGCGAAGTTCCCCCTCGCGACTTTCCCTTCCTTTTCTTTCCATCTCAATCCCCCGAATCGACTGATAGTATGGACAACATTCCAGTTGGTAAGCTCCTCACTACCACCGCTCATCTCCTTTTTTTCCCGATATTATTTTCCCTCGTGTCTTTTTCATCTCGGCTTGATCTCTCTCGATCTGCACTCAACTCCGATGACCCGAGATCCCATGAGATTGAACGAATTCATATTGATCACTCGTTCTATGTGATTCCTTTCCTCTTCTTAGATACGCCGACGGGATATCAACCTTCTCCCTCTTCTTCCTCCGCCGGACAACAACAACAACCTCAAGGAGGAGGAGGAGCAGTCGCCCCTGCTGCGAGCGGATCAGGTGGAGCTCTATCTTTCGATGAGAACTTGAAGGATATTCCTCAAGAACTAGCAGGTCAACAACAAGTACGTCGTCTCCTCTCCTCCCTCGTCCCCTCTCTCTTGTGCTGACCCAGTCGTTCTCTGGTGTGTAGGGCTCTCAATTCAATTCGACTACGAACAATCTCTCTCCTTACCCCTCAGTCCTCGCCGCCGCACCAGCCCATCATTTCTCCCCAGCTCCCGGAATCCCTCCCAACGCAGCTCCACAAACCCTACCACCTCTCGTTCCTCAACAATCGGGTACCGTGAACCCCGATGGATCTATCACTCCCGCCTTACCCGTGAAACGTCCTCGTGGTCGACCTCGTAAAATTCCCGGAGTCGATTCCCGCCCTACTCATCCTCGACCTGATGGAGCGCCGGCGGGTAGAGGTAGACCGAAAGGAAGTCGAGGAGTTAGAGGGAGGGGTAGACCGAGAGGAAGTGGATTGAAAGGGAGGGGAGCTAAGAGAGGGAGGATGAGTAGTGACGAGGAGAGTGAGGGGGATATTAGTGTTGATGATAGTTCGGACGAGGAGAGGGGTAGTAAGAGAGGGAGGAAGGATAAGGATGAGGATGAGGATGTCGATTTGAACGAGGAAGTGGACGATGATGTGAGTTAGAGAACGAACTCTGTCTCTTTCCCAGCTCAGAGACTGAGAGGAGGTACTGACTCGCTAGTATGGTTCGACGATTTGGTAGTTTGGACCAGAAGGGAAATTGGGAGCGACTACGAAATTCGGGAGAAAGATCAGTAAACCGAAATCGTTCGTTCCTACCAACAAACCAACGAGTGCGATCCTCTCCCTCTGCTCTCTCTCCCTGTCGTCTCCCCTACTAACTCTCATTCGTCGTATTTGTAGTTACTCGCAAGAAACGACAATCTACACTCGCCGCGTTCGAAGCTTCGCTCATGTGTCAAACCTGTCAACTCGGTCATTCCCCTCCCGGGAACGCACTCGTAATCTGCGACAGTTGTTCGAAAGGATACCATCAATTATGTCACTCGCCAATCTTGACGGACGAATTGGTCGCGAGTGATTTACCCTTCTTTTGTAAGAGTTGCGATGAGAAGATTAGTGAGATGCAGAAGGAGGAGAATGTGCTCGAAGGGGAATGGACGACCGGGGAAGGCGAGGAGAAGTACGTTAAACCCTCGGAAGATTTACCGAAACCTCCTACTGCGACTGATGGAGAGGGAGGAGAGGGACAAGAAGGGGAGAAGAACAAGGAAGGAGCAGCAGGTGCAGAAGGAGAGAAGAAGGAAGAACCGAGTCAAGAGGAGAAGGAAGCAGAGAAAGCTAAACCTTATGCCGAAGCCGTCAAGAAGGAATGGTTAATGAGTTTACCTGTGAATATTCTCGTTGGTTACGTTCTCTCTATCGAAAAGAGTCAGTTTCTCTCTTTCCTTCCCTCCTTCCATTCTCCACGACAATCACTGACACTCTTTGTGCGATTGTAGAGTACGCTTCTTCAACTGAATCCTCCGAATCTGGACTCCCGATTTGGCCGAAAGATCTGCCCGCGAAACTCCAAGCAGCGAAAGATCAACGAGCATTCGAAGCTCTCGAACGGGAACGACGACTCGAAGAAGAAGCCGAAGCACTCGCTGCTGCGGTCGCTGCCGCTGAAACTCCCGGAGGAGGAGGAGGAGGAACCGAAACGAATTCGGAAGCTGGAGGAGGAACTCCTCTTCACTTTGAACCGTTGGGACCGAACGATATCGCTGCGGGAGGTGCGAGAACTGCTGCGAGTAAGAGAGCATTAGGGGACAAAGAATCGAATTCTCAATCGTCTTCGGCGAATTCGCAATCTCAACAATCGTCGTCGGGAGGAGGAGGAGCTTCATCGAGTCGTTCGAACGCTGTACCTGCTTACATGAGGCCGGCTATTCCGATGGCTTCGGCTCTAGGAGGAGGAGGAGCTGGAGATATTCAAGTTGGAGGATCGTCTTCGAATGGAGTTTCGAACGCCGCGGCCGCCGTACTCGCTCTCCAGCAACAACAACAACAACAGCAACAACAGCAGCAACAAGCCCAACAAGTTGCCGCTCAAGTGAACCGTTTCTCCGCGTTCCCATCTTACTCTTCCCAACCTCCTTCCGCCTCTTCTTCAGCCTACGGAGGAGGAGGAGGAGGAGGAGGCTATGGATTCATGACGGGATCGACTACGGGAGGAGGAGGAGGAACGATGGGTTCGGGAGTCGCGGGAGGTTATCAAGCTCCCGCTCCGGGGGCTTATGCGAATATGTACGCTCAACCGGGTCAGCAACAACAACAACAGGGAGGAGGTCAATCGGGAGGGTATTCGACGGGGACGGGATCACCTTGGGATAGACCTCATGGCGGAAACTAGAAGGAGACGAAATTCGATCGGGCGGAAACTTTTCAACTTTACTCATTCAATCTCGTCTCTTCCGTATCTCCCACTAGCATGTTGTCTCGTCACTTCTCTCACGAACTCTTCCCTCATCTCCGATTGGCTCGAGTCTTTTTCCCGTTTCTTGAACCTCGGTTCCATTCCTTTCTCTTTCTGTCTTTTTCGTCAGCTCTTCGTGGTTTCTTTGCTCATTTCTTCTGCTCTTCACCGTCCCTGTGTCTCTCTGGCTCTCGCTCCCTCTTTTTGTACTCTCATTGTACTTGAAAATAAAGCCTGTTTGCTCGGAAATCAAAACAACTTTTTTCGATACGACTTTCGCACTGAGCGGTTTCTCCTCCTCTCCCCAAAGCTTGTTCGCGACTGAATAATGTTCCCCCGCGAACGCAAGCTCACTCGCGCAAAGACATCAAGAAGAAATGAAGTGACGGATGAAAAATCGAATCTTATTTAGCTATTTTCCATTACTTCGTTTTTCTGTTCTCTTGAAGCTCTCCTAATCAAACCCTCCATTTCCTCGCCCACAATTCCTCTCCAACCTTCCACGGATCCTCCCCCTGGTACTTGTACCTCAAACTCTCCGTCTCCCCTCCTCCCTCTCCTGCTCCTTCTTGTCCCGCTCTCTTTTTCTGCACAACCTCACAACTCCCAATCAAGTCCTCGAGACTCAACCCCGTTTCTTCCCTCCAAGGTCCGACAAACAATTTTCCCTCGAGTTTGAGGGTTGGAGAGATCCGATCGATCGAAGCGAGTAGAGGAGGGACGAGGGAAGTTTCGGTCAACTCGAGAGCGTAGAGTGGGTGGGAGGAGGCGATCTGGGAGGGTGTGAAATCGTTGATTGGGACTGCCTCTCCTGAGATCTTGCCGTGAGTGAGGCGGGAAAGGGTGAAACGTGGTTGGAGGTGTGGGAGAGGGGAAAGGGTACGATAGATGAGGAGGAAAGAACGATGGGAGGGAAGTGAGTGGAATACGACCAGGAAGGAGATGGACGAAACGGGAAGGTGGAGATGATAGATTGACTGATCGAATTCAAGAAGAAAAAAAAGTGAAGAATCGCACGAAGAGAGAGAGGGATTGGACCGAGCTCACCTCGAGATGTTGAGTTGAGAACACGATCGAATCAGAGTAAACGGAATAGACAACACTGAGTTGAGACGGATCGACAGCGGCTCGTCGTGCCCAAGTACCGATTTCGAGCGTCAAAGCTGGGAAAACTATAACTCTTTCTTCCTCTTTTTCTTGAGGAACG
Organism: Sporobolomyces salmoneus; assembly: GCF_050403485.1. Classification (NCBI taxonomy): domain Eukaryota; kingdom Fungi; phylum Basidiomycota; class Microbotryomycetes; order Sporidiobolales; family Sporidiobolaceae; genus Sporobolomyces; species Sporobolomyces salmoneus. The sequence continues at coordinate 42,880 of NW_027481129.1, forward strand.
ATAGTTGAATCGTAACGAGCGCGAGTCTCGACCAAGGAAGCTTGACGTTCAGGTTCAGGCTTTGTGAGAGGGAACAAACACCGAGTTGCATTGAGAATCGAATCGGGTTCTTGAAGTTGAGTCGAAGAAGCTGTAGCTCCAGGGTGAACAGACGGTTGCGAGTCGAAAGAAACGTCAGAGGTTACTGAAGCTGAAGGGTTGCCGAGAGGTTTTGATTCGAGACGAGGAGTGAAATCCAAGCTCGATTTCTTCGTCGTTTCAACGGAACTCGACATTTTCGGGTTCGCTTCTTCTTCTTTGATGAATATAGCCTTGAACTCGGACTTGTCGTCGGCGTCGACTTCGATATCCGGTCCTCTTGTTTCAACCGGTACTTTCGTCAAAGGTCTTCCAACGTCTCGTTTCGATTTCGGTTTCCTCGTCGTCGGATTCGAAGTATTCGATCCTTTCTCCATCATTCGACTTTGTCTCTGTCTACCGTCCCCTCTTCCGTTCTCAGCAGTCCCACAGACCTTAAGTACGAGTGAAAGGGTACTTACCTGCGGGTCCACCAACTCCTCAACGTGATCCCCATCCCGATTCTGTTCATTTCACTTTCGATAGCCTGTCTTTGCGGTCCCGTGACATGCTTCAACGAATGGACCGGTCCCGGACTCGATTGAAACAACGTCTCTAGTGCCTGTTCAACTGTAGCAAGGTCGGTATGTCGCTGAGGAGTCGAGATCGAGAGATTGAGAGAATCTTCAGGAGAAAGTTTTCGTTTCTTCGTCGAATTGGGAGGTGTTGACTGACTAGGCGCCGCACGGGAAGTCGAGGCCGATGGAGGAGATGCAGAGTCTTCGTTGGTAAGTGGGGATGACATCGAGGCAGAGGAAGAGGACGAAGGAGATGTAGAAGTTCGAGTTGAATCACCAGCACCTGCGTGGGAGCTGAAGAAACTGGTGTAGCTGCCTGTTGAGGCTCGACTCGCTCGACGGGGTTGCTGGCGAGGCATGGAACGAGTGTAGGAGGAGAATTGCGAGAGAGAGAAAGAAGGGACTTGTGCGCGTTTTCGACTTTTTCGGACGTGAGGCTCGAGCGAGGGATTTCGCAGCCGCGGAGTAGCCGGAATGTCAGGTCGGTAGCCCGCTGTCAGCTTAAAGAGAACAGGATTGCAAGCGGATACGAGAGAACAGAGTCGGATTCTCGTTGTTGCGAACGAGAGGGCAGTAAGACTGAGCAAGCGAGAATGTCAAAGTCGCATCAGCTCAAGCGAGAGAGAGAAGATAGCGTCGACTATAACGAGAAAAGATATCGTCTCTCCAGCCGCTGACCCCATCTTCGTCGAAGATCTTTCTAGTTTTTCGTTTTTTTGCTTTTCACCAAAGAAAGAAAAAAAGACACCATGGTAAAGAGATCCAAGAGGTCGAGATTCAAGACCCGTCGTCCGCTACACCTTGACGAGCCTTGATCTCTTCCCCTCTTCACTCTTCTCCCGCCAATCGTTTCCCTTCACACCAAGCCAATTCCCCATCTTCTCCACTCACTCACTCCGTCTCAATAACGTCTATTCGGACTGAAAGAGTTGTCGAGAAAGAAGATTTAGGCGGAAGCCTTGCGAGCGGCACTATTCAATCACAAACACCCAAAACTCGTCAATTTTCTTTTCCTCGACAACAACCTCGACAGAGTCCGAGAGACGTACCTCTTCTTAGCCTTAGCAGCCTTGGCAACCTCCTTCTTCTCAGCAAGTCGCTTGGCAACGATTTGTTGGTATTCGGCGACTTGAACTTTTTGTTGTTCAGTCTTGCGACGCTTGAGCGAACGGAGGTGACGACGACGTTGGAGACGTTCCGGAGTGACAAGACGTTGGATCTTGGGACTGTAAGAAAAAAAAAAGAGAAAAGAAAGCGATAAGTTAACTTATCGCTTTCTTTGAAGAAGTTGTGAGATTGGAGAGAGAGATGAAACTCACGCCTTGGTGTAAGGTTTGGCACCCTCCTTCTTGGGAACGACCTCACGACGGATAACGAATTTACGAACATCATCCGACTTGTCCAAGTTGAAGAATCGACGGATCTTGGTCGCCCTTTTCGGACCGAGTCGTTTGGGGAGAACTTCGTCGGTCAAACCGGGGATGTCGTTCTCTCCTTGCTTGACGACGACCAAGTGAAGGGCGCGAACGTCGGAACCGACGATGCAACCACGAACCGACTTGCGTTTACGTTCTCCAGTTCGTCGGGGTCGGTAGCAAGAGTGTCCCTTCGAGAGGAGGAGCTTTACTCGATGAGGAACAAGGACACCTTGCTTGAGAGGGAAACCTTGTTTCTATTTGACCGTCGTTTGTTGGTTGAGGTTGAGAGTTGAGAGTTGGAGATTTCGAGGAAGAGGGGTAAATCGACGAAATGAAGGCGAATTGATGGGGAAGTTGACGAGAGAGCGCATATGGGATGTGAGAGCGGGATCAGTACTGTTCACTGAGAGTGTATGGAGAGAGCAGAGATGCGTACGTCGTTACCACCAGTGATCCTCAAGACGTAACCCTTGAACTCGTCTCCGAGAGCGTCGGCGGGAACCTCTTGGGCCATACGCTTCTCGTAGAAGATGCGACTATCCATCACATCACATTACTCGTGTCAGTTCTCGGTACTCGATATGAGGAGAGAGGAAAGGGAAGAAACTCACGTCTTGCGCTCGTCATCGATCTCAATGGTCTTTTGCTGCCCAGTGGCAGGGTTGGCAAAGCACAATTTCATGCTATTCACGCAAATCAGGGATCGATGGTCAGTTCACCTGTAGTTGAATCGAGATTCGAAGTTGGTGTTCCCTCGTTTCTTCCGCCTCTTGTAGCCCTGCTAGACCGACCCTGACTCCCGCGTTTCCTTCTATGAACTGTACTAAATCTCCCTCGCCCTCTCTCCCTGCTCCTGATTGCGTTGTGATGATTTTTAGGTCGGATTTGGTCGAGGTGCATTGTCGTCTTCGAATCGTTCTGACTGGGCTGAGAGGTCGGCTAGTCGGGGTCGAAGACTGATGGCATACTCTCTGAAGCTCGTATAGGTGTAGTTTGAGACTTACGCGACGACTGAGACGAGAGAAAAAGGAGAGGCGAGGGGGGGAAAATTTGCTCCCAAGCGATTTTTTTTCAAAGTCCTCTCTCGAGGTTGAAGCTTGCTCTCTTTCTTCCGTGTTCTTTCCTCAGTCCAAGAAAAGACCCCGGTAGGTTACCCTCACTATCAACCGCGTGAGAGCTAGCACTGATCTTCTTCCTCTCGGCAGGTTGTTCGTCTTCTCCTCCTCCTTCCTCTTCTCCCAAACCTCTGCTCTCGATCGTCTCAACTGACCATACCCTTCGATCTACAGTACCGTTACCCTTCAAGGCATGTTTTGATTCTTTACCCACAGCTCCAGGGCGACCTCCTCTTTCGAGAGAGTTGTCGTCCTGTCGTTTTCTAGAGGTTGAAGGGAGTCGCATTCGGTTCCTCTGATTGTGCTGACGGCTGTCCCTTGCCTATCACCACTTTACTTCTCTATACAGGCTGTGAGTACCTCCTCCGTCCGTTTCTTCGCTAGAGATCGAAAACTGACTTCGAGCTTCGATCATCTTCTGCTCTCTTGTTTCCTCTCTCCCCGCTTTGCCGATACGCTTCGGAATGAGTAGCACCCCCCGACAAAACCTAATTCAAAATGGGACGCATGCACAACCCCCACAAGGGTATTGTAAGCTGCCCTCTCCAGTTTTCCTTTTTCCCTCCGTTCCCCCGCTGATCCGCTCCTTTCGCGTGTTCGATTTAGGCCGGTTCGGCACTCCCTTACAAGCGATCGGCTCCCCGATGGCTCAAGGTTTCGCCCGAAGAGGTCAAGGAGCACATCTTCAAGCTCGCCCGTAAAGGTTTGACCCCTTCCCAAATCGGTGTCGTCCTTCGTGACTCGCACGGAGTTGCCCAAGTCAAGTCGGTCACTGGTAACAAGATCTTGCGTATCCTCAAGACCAACGGTTAGTCTTTGACTCTCTCAACTCGAAGCCGTTTTTCGAGTTTTGCGAATCGAGGAGACTGACAAAAATTGTATACATAGGACTCGCTCCTCAAATCCCCGAGGATCTCTACCACCTCGTCAAGAAGGCCGTTCTCGTTCGCAAGCACCTCGAACGTAACCGTCACGACAAGGGTATGTTTCCATTTCCCTGTTTCCCTTCTCCCATCTTCCTCCTTTCTCCCAGCTCCTCTGTCTCTACCCGCTCTTCCTCCTCTTTGAGAGCTCGGATGCTGACGACATGGGTGTATGGGTAGACTCCAAGTTCCGTTTGATTCTCATCGAATCGAGGATCCACCGTCTCGCTCGTTACTACAAGACCAAGAGTCAATTGCCTCCTTCGTTCAAGTACGAGGCTGCGACCGCTTCGACCCTCATTGCCTAAACGCATAGCGTAGGAGTTGCTGGCTGGGAGTAGTTTTTTTTTTTGGGTGCAAAATATCTTTGGGTTGCTTGCTCCTCAGTTTGGTTCGGGAGAGATCAGAGAGGCTCGATTGTCGGTTATACGAACTTGCCGAGAGAGACGAACCAGACTGGACGCTGGCAGCAGACGATACAGCAGAGTGCAAATGAACCTCAGCGCTGTCGTGTGAGACTGAGCTCGAAAGAACGAGAGAGGCAGCTCGCTCGAATGAAGAGAGGTGAGGCCAGGTTGAGGCGGAGCCTGTGCTACTGGGGTCGATCGTCCTTCTCGTAATGCCGCAACACGCTGAACTCGTTCCCAGTGACCTCAAGTCGGAGAGCGCGAGAACCTGACACCGGAACGAGGCGGAACGCGAAAAGCAAAACTTCCGATTCTCTTCGTTTCTTCTGTCATTCGACGCTTGTACAGCCATGCATGGGCTCCTAGAGATCACTATGACCACTACAGTCGGGAGTGTTACGGATCGGATCGACTCATTTGGAAACCGAAGTCGATTTGAGCTCGAAAATGGTTTTCTGCATTTTTCATCGTTTTTTGAGGGGATTTCAACTTCGTTTCTTCATACTACTATCCAGAATAACTATCTAAGCACCTAGGATGAATTTCTCTCCCGAAGTGATGTTTCCCTTGAGTCCGGGAAGACACTCGTCAAGGAGCTTTTGCTCGGTCTCGTGAATAGGACCGATAGGGTGGATCTCTCCGACGGTTCCCTCAGACTGGGGGCGAGAAAAAAGGTCAGAAGATGGGAAAAGTTACGAAAGTTTTGGAGAAAAAGCTTACGGAGAGAGTGACAGGGGAGGAGAAGTAGGTGACACCCTTGTCAGCGTAGAGAGGAGATTCAACTACACGGCACCCACCAATCGAGGTCAGCAACTACACGCGAAATAGAATCAAAAAAGAGAATTTCTTACCGTAAGTGCAAAGCTTGACGTTCTTCTCTCCGTTCATAGCGCGGAGGAGGGCATCAGCCCAGGCGGCACCAGCTGTAGGCCAATACAAACACATAAGTTCGCTGTCTAGAGAGCAGTTATGAACGGTATTGACCTACCGTAAGCCATCGAAAGGGTAGCAGATCCCGCTCCATCCTTAGCCTTGACGACTTCATCACCACCGAATTGAATCCTCTTGACGAGGGCGGCGAGTTTCTCTCCACCTTCCTCGACGATCTTCTTTCCCTCGGGAATTTGGGAGAGGAGAGGGACGATCGTGGGTCCAGAGTGACCTCCGACGACGGGGACGTCGGTGTTGGCAGGGTCGGAACCGGCGAGTTTCGAGACGAATTCAGAGGCACGGACAATGTCGAGGGTGGTAACACCGAAGAGACTACCGAGGAGAAACGAACGAATCAGTCGAAGAATTTACGCAGAGAGAGGAGGAAAGGGAAGTGAGGAATTTACCGCTTGGGGTCGTAGACACCAGCCTTCTTGAAGACTTCAGCGACGATGGGGACGGTAGAGTTGACGGGGTTGGCGATGACTCCGATACGAGCCTTGGGGGCGACCTTAGCGACGGCTTGGGCGAGATCACGGACGATCGAAGCGTTCGACTAAGGCGCACGTGAAACGAGTCAGGAGCTCGTCGTATCAGTGAGAGAGATAGAGAGTGAACGCACGTTGAAGAGATCATCACGAGTCATTCCGGGCTTTCGGGGCATACCAGCGGGAATGATGACGAGTTCGGCACCTTCGAGGGCCTTCTCGAGACCGTTGTTCTCCGGGGCAAATCCAACGCACTGTCAAGAGTAACGTCGTCAGCTTTCTGTTTACTTTGAAGCATTGGAGCTGCGTGAATGACTGCTTGAAAATTATTTCCTTCTATGCGATCGTCCTTTTCCATCTTTATCGCGAGCAGGAGCGCTCCTTTTCCTCCGTATCTGACCCTCAAGATCCCCTCATGTCTCCCAGAACAGATCTCCTCGTCGGACCACCTGGAGGAGGTGCGAACTAACCTCGGAAGGAGTGTTGACGTGAGCAACATCAGCAGCGACACCGGGAGCACCTCGGATATCGTAAAGGGAAAGCCTACACAACATCTCAACGAACCGTCAGTCCCATAGCCGGAACTTAGTTCGAGATCGGAAAGAGAGATGAAGACTGACTTGGTGACGAGACGGTTTTGCTTGAGGAGAAGGGACATGGGTTGTCCGATTCCTCCTGATAACACGGAACCAGCCCATCCAGAGTATTATCAGTTCATCGGAAGTTGTGAGGAGGGGAGAGGAAGGGGATCGTAGGATGGGGAAAGAGGAACTTACCAGCAGCTCCGAGAACGACCGTCTTGACCTCGGAACGAGCCGAGGTAGAGAATGATCGAGCAGTGTTCTTAAGAGCGGATCGGGCGAACATGGTGAGATGAGTTTGGGGTGGAGGAGAAGAGAGGGAAGTCTTGAAAGTGTTTTGGCCTCGCGATATCGATCTCTCTCTGAGACGGTGAACCCGGGTTCTTCTCGACTCGTCTCCGATCACCTAGCTTGGGTTTAGAACGAGCGGGGCTGCTTCAATCTCGAAAGTGATCTCGCACCGAGATCCTCTCTGCTCAGTTTCGCAATTTGGCGATTTCTCCCGATCTCGTTACGAACTCTGCTCCTGGTCTGTCTCGAACGAGAGCTACTGCTTTACACCAACTGTCAACAAATGAGCGTGAAAGAGAGGGACAAAGATTGAGGAGGAAGAGCACAACGACAGTAAAAAAGAGAGAAAACAGATCCTTTCTAGTGGCACAGATGGGAGGGACGAGGGAGGTAACTGACAGAAGATGGTATTTGAAGAGTTTGGAGAGAGAGGGAGGGGAGGGGTTCATCCTTCGCAGAGGAGAAAAGGAGAACCGAGAGTTGAAGGTGCGGCGACAGGCGACGACGAAGGAGGATTGCTAGCGGTCGAGGTCTGAATCGGATTGTCTTTGAGGTTGTCTGAGAAAGAAGGAAGAATCGCAGGTACAGTCTCGGAACGACGAAGTCCCGGACGAGCAGACGGCGTCGGGGGAGAAGTCGTCGAAACTTGAGTATTCGACGTCGCGGCGGAAAGAGGCGCGTACTGTTGACGTGGAGGAGATATAGGAGACGAAGGTCTCGACCTCGATTTCGTAGGAGAAGAAGGAGGAGTCGGAAGCGAAAGATCGATCATTTGACCCGTCAAGGAGAAAACGCAACCTCCCGCGTAAGACTCCTCCTCCTCCTCTTCCGCAGAAGCTCTAGACGAGTCGTTGAAGAAGTCGTGAGGTACTCCCATCGTCATTCCTTCGTCGGAGTCGTCCGTGGCGGTAAGTTCGAAATCGTTATCCGAGTCGTCCATCTCGTCGTCCGGATCAATCCATTCCATCATTTCAGCATCACCTTCATCTTCCGACCCACCGTACTCTCCAGAGTACTCCGACCCAGGTCCTTGCGTCTCGAGTCTCCAAGCGTTCCACAAAACCCATCTGTGAGGAGGGATGTTGGAGATCAATGATTTGAGCTTGCGTTTGATCCGAAGACCCCTACTCACTTTTTGAACCTCAAAGCAGCTTCTCCAGCACTCGTAGGCACTCCTTCTTTACTCCATTTCTGTCGAAGGTTCAGTAACAATAATTTCTTGAGCGCGGGTCCGGAAACCGGTTCTTCTCCTTCGAGTTGTGGCGGTTCTCCCGTTGAAGTTGATTCCAGGATCGCCGGAGCTGATTCAGACCTCGAGAGTGTGGAAGTGGGTCGAGTTGGAGTAAATGAACGGTCAAGGGGGATCTGCAACCTTGAGGTTTTCGAGAAAGAATCGTCGTATTCTCCTTCGATCCATTCCTCCTCGTTTGGCGCGAATCGACTCTGTTTCGATTCCCCATCACATCTCGATACTGAAGCCCACCACCTTGGAGTCGCAATTGAGCTCGACGTTGACGGAGCGGAAGAGGAGAGCGGAGGAGTCGCGGAATTGGAGGGACCAGAGAGAATCAGAGGTGAGCGGTAGAAGTTGTGAAGGACTTTGCGCTTCTTGAGTCGAGTAGAAGCCGAGGATTGGGAGAGATCACGCTTGGAGGAAGATTGGGAAGAAGGAGAGTGAAGAGGAGATTCGAATGTGAAATTTGTCGTCGTCGCACTCGCGGAAGTCGAGAGATCTGGAAACGCTGTGTTCGAGAGAGACAAGTGGCCGAGCAATGAAGGTAAGGTCGAGCCTAGGTAGAGAGGCGTATCAGCAATCGCAACGGGGAGGGAGAAAGCGCGCGCCTCCTCAACACGGACGAAGGAATAATGACTTACTACTCGAAGATGAAGTTGATTGAACTGAATGCACAGCCTTGTCAACATGATGATCATCATCGAACGCGTCCTCTCCCCTCTCTCCCCGCTGCATAGACTCAACCTCCGAATCAACCTTATCTCCCCCTCCTTCTCCGCTCCTCCTCTTCCCGGTCCTTGTGCTCTTACCCTTGCCTTTGGTTCGATTGGCAGTTGGTTGCTTCTGAGTGAGGTGTACGATACTCGGAGCCTTGAGGAGGTTCAAGTCGGAAGGGGAAGGTGCTTTACTGCTGCTCTGAGATTGAATCGATAGTGCAGGAAGGAGGGCTACAGGGATCTCGATCGAGTGACTACTCTTCCGGGTTTGTTTACGCGGAGAGCGTCGCAAGGTGAGCATTCCTCTCCGTCGTCGAGTTTTGGGAGAGGGAGAAAGGAAAGGAAAGCTGACAAAGCTTCGAAGCTTCGCAAAGATGACTTCTCTCAGGTCCCTTCTGCCTCAGTGCTGTGAACTATTGGATTGTTCCCAAGAGATAGCGAACAAGGACAGAAATCGTCGAGAGAAAATTTTCTCCAGAGACTTCTCGCACGAATTCACCTCGCAACGATGAATGAACCTCGTACGCAAAGGGAGACGATGTTTACAGCTTCACAGATATCCATAAGTAACAGGAGGTCTACCGAGATTCAATCCCATGACACTACTAATAGGTACAACTTCTCCCTCCGATTCTTTGGAAGAACTGACTGTCACCGGGAACGACTCCATCCTCTGGTTCTGATTGAAGCTCGTCCTCCTCGGCGACAAACTCACCTCGATCGAAGTAGAGAACGCTTCGTTGTTGTGAGAGTGTTGTTGAGGCAGACGAGGAACGGGTTCATTATCGTCGGCGAAATATTCTCCGTAATCGCTGATCGAGGATACAGCGGCTGATGATTGACGAGCTAGAGGGGATGGTCTAGTCGGAGGTGCTAGTTGTTGATTTGAAGAGGGGACAGGTTGAGGGGATTGAATCGTCTACGAAACGAATTCGGGGTATGAGCTCGATTCACTGAAGAGGACAGCAAAGACAGCTCACCCTCCTCAACCAACCAGGGGATTCAGGTGAAATGGTACCGGCTGAAGACCCTGCGAATCGATCCGCGATCGGGGTCTTTCCGGTCGAAGTCGAGTCGGCTTGAGGTCGAGGTTCACCAATTTTGCTCAGGGTGATTGGGAATCGAACCTTTTTTTGCGAGACTGGCGACCCCTTGAACATGTCACTCAGTGACTGAAGATAAGAGACATGTTAGACTGAGTTCAAGACGTCAGAGAGGAGATGAAGGGCTCACGGATTCATGTTTCGAGTAATCAACCGTGATTCGAACGAGTTCAGCGCCGCCTGTTGCTCACGAAAGTCAGCTCGATGCTCGTACAGCTAGACGCTTGAAGGTACTGACGAGTATGCGAGGCGAGCAACGAGAAAACGTAAAGCTTTGGCAGAACGAGCGCGAAAGCCTGCGGAGGACTAATGTGAGCTCATCGCCCTCAATTGGTCAATAGATTTTGGCTCACCATCCACATACCACTCTCTCTACCCGCGTTATTCCATACGAGCAAGAAGGCGAGGGAAAGGATCGAAGCGACCGTGGCCAACAGATTGGTCTGCAAGTACCAAGAAATGCTCAGCCCCCAGCGCTCCAGCCGAGTACTGCTGAACATCCCCAGACTCACCTCGACGATCATACGAGAAACGACTTCGAGGATCGTTTCGGCCCTCACTGCGAATCGGGAACTTCTAGCGTCGTAGAAGTTTGCGACGAATATCTCGAGATTCTGTTCGAGCAGGCGGGTCAGCTTCGAATAGTAATTTGCGAGCGAGATTTAGACTCACACAGACGACGGCAAAAACGAGGTATGATAGAGTCTGCCAGCCCAGTTTCTCGTGTACGTCCATCGCGAAAAGAGGGAACGGGTTTCGGAAGTTGTTGTAAGCGGCGACGATTCCGAAAGCTGTGCGATCGGACAATAAACACAGATCAGGGATATCTGAATAGAGTACACACGCACCTAGCTGAGCTGCAGCGAAGACGGCTACCGAGGAAACGAGCCAACTTCGGATCGGTTCTTTGTAGAGGCTCGAGAGGCGGAAAGCGAAGTACATTTGAACGATCTGTCCATATCATCGAATCCGATTAGCTAAGTGAGCTGCGAATCAGAAGCTGATTGGATCGAAGCGGACAAATCCAATCACGACGAGGAAGATGATGTGACTCGAAAACGCCCTGAAAACCGAATCTTCGTCAATCTCCTGCTCTCAGGAGAAAAGAACGAACTGACTATGTAGGCTCTGACAGAAACTCCGTCTCCCCCCAATGCAGTATCAGATGCTCGTACAATGCCCAGGACAGAATCCCCGTATGAGCAGTAGAAGCGAAAGTTAAGAATGAAACCTACGTTCCGTTTCCTCAAGCAATCATAAGCTTATAAGGCTGACCCAGATGGCAAGAGACGGAACGTACAGCTAGTTTCCATTGCCATGAATCATGAGTTGTTCGAAAGTAAGAGAGGTTGAGGTGAACGCAGGAGGAAGAAAGCCATATCGCGACGAATAGAGCTACCAGTAGCGGGCCGAATCTGCTCGATGTCACAATCAGCTCACTCCGTTCAGAAGAGTGAGGGAGATGAACTCACGTCGCTGAAGGGGAGATGTTGGAAACGTCCATCTTGATCGGGAAGAGGCGTTTTGAAGCTAACGAAACAGCCCAGCCGAGTTCCCGTGAAGGATGCAGCGCTATGTACGATTGAAAGTAATGGAGTGAAGATTGAAGAAGCAGAGTCGTGGCCTCGAGGCCGAGACGAACTGGACGAACGCCTAATCTAAGATCGAAAGAACCGAGCGGAGACCGTATCGTGGTCGTACGCACGTGAGTCCGGTTCGCGGACAGCGTGGCATCACAACGATCGACTTGCGTAAAACTGAGCGAACTAGACTTGAAGAAGGGTCAGTCGAGGCTCGAACGAAACGAAGGGTCGAAGTTTTGAGGCTTCCGCGTCCAGTCGCTTTCTATCGTCCGTTGCGAGTGTGTATTCAGCTTGTGATCTTTCGTACAGTGGCGGCTGTTTGTAAATTGCGAATGAGAGTCGTGGTGGTGTGAGAGGTCGGGGAAGATGTTTACTTGAGGCCCGAGGAAAGCGACCCAGAGTTCGTGCATCGCCCAAGTTGCTCATCTGTCCTTACAAGTCGTGTCATGTCGTACCGAGCTACGGTGGTAGCAGAGGAAGAGAGAGAGATTCGCGATCTTCTTGTCCTCCAACATCTCACTGCCGATCATGGCAGAAGCTCCCGACGAGCTCTTACAGCGCTACAGTACAACTCTAGAACAACTCGCAACATCGCCGTTCAACCGCGAACTCTACCTCGAACGAATCGGATTGGCGAAAGAGTTGGGTCTGGGAGATGAAGTCGAAAATGGAAGGACAGACCTGGCGGATCATTTCCCTTTGACTGAAGGTGAGCTCTATACTATCCACGCTACCTATTGGCGACAGCTGATCCAGTCCTGTGACGACGAAACAGCCGAATGGATTGAATGGATCGACGACAAGAAATCTCAGCTCTCTTCAACGGCAGTTGAAGATGTAGAACCTTGGATGAACGTGATCGAGCTATACAGAAGAGCCGCTCGAGACTACCTCTGTAAGTCATCGTTCTCCTTACGAGGTGGTGGATTTTGCTCACCCCCACTTGGTTCTCTTTCTGCAGCGATTCCTATCCTCGTTTCCTTCTCCCAATGGGTCGTAGCGAGCTATTACACAACACAGGGATTATCTCAGCCTCCACCCCTTGTCGAAGAGGAGGAAGAAGACGAACAGATGGTACCGGCGGAAAGGAAAGTCGGAGAAGCGGATCCTTTGTTGGGCGTTGTGTTCTCGATTGAAGCGGTTAGGGAGATCTGTCAGGAAGTATTGGCTGCTGGAGGACAACATCTGAGCGAGGTGAGTACAGATGTTTTTCATTTCCTGAGCGCAAACTGACTGGATACATTGGAAACCTCGCTAGAGCACGAAGCTTTGGAACATCTGGAGAGACTTTGAGACTGATCTATTGATTGTAAGTGCATATTTCTCCACGGGACTGCTACTCGTGCAAACTGACCCAAGTTGAGAATCACAGATGGAGAAAACGTCGGTCGATACGCTCTCAGCTCTGACACGCTAATGCTAACGAGCACCATTCGTTCGACAGACCCGATCAACTCATTGTAGTCGAAGAGCTCTATACGAATCGTCTCAAGGTTCCCCATCTCAGTGAGCCACACAAGTTACTTCACCTTGCGAAAGCGAAAGTTCACGTCTGATTCTCCCCATGCTTTTCAGATATCAAGCAGACATTCGACGAGTACTCTCACTTCGTGACCGAATTCGACAACGACAACTACGATCAATCCTTACCAGCGGCTAGCAAACTCTACAGTGGTGCCGCAAAGAGATCAGACGAGCGAGAAATCGAAGAAGCTAAACTCGTCAGTCTCCCACTTTCCTTCTTCACGACACCTCGTACATTCAGCTGACCCGTCTTTCTCCTCGTATGCAGAAAGCTGCTGGTCACACCGCTCAGGCATACCTCGATTATATCGGCTGGGAGAGGGAAGTGAAACGACCTGATGTACCTCTTGTCAAAGCTCTTTTCGAGCGAGCGATCAAGGATCATCCGAACGAAGTCGAGCTGTGGGAGACTTACGTCGAGTTCGAGGTCAGTCAGCCCGCTCTTCGTCCTTTCTCGAATTCGTTTTTCGCTGACTTGACTCCTTGATGCGAGGTACAGTGGAAACTTCTGGAGAAAGATTCGAACTTGCTGCAAGTCGGGGAGAAATCGGTTCGATTCAATCCGGGGAATGCTGCTCTCTGGTCGACTTATCTCAGGATCGCCGTGAGTTTCCTGGCAGTTATTCGGCGTCCCCAGCTCATTTGACTGCTTCGTATCGCACAGGAGAAACTCGATCAAGGATCAGACGGCGTTGAAGGACTCTTCGCTCGAGCTATGGCGACTCAACTATTCGAATCCGATATGGATTCGGTTGTTACTCTCTACCACGCTCGAGCTGCGTTCCATCGACGAGAGGTAGATCGTACAGGTGCGTCGTGATCCCCTCAGTATCAGCTCTGTGTGGGGAAACTTAGGGTTTTCAGGGTGACACAAAGGCTCCGAGGAAGATGGACCGAACATCGAACTCGTCGGAATCGTTTTGGGCGTATTGCAAGAAGGTCTCGCAAAGACGAAACAGAGTGAGTCGTCGCTCTTCTCTCGATCACCTCGAATGGGACTGACCGTGAGGAATGACGTTTACAGTTCACAAGAAGGGAGACAAACAACACCGACTAGAAAAGTTCATGATCCGAGTCGTTCGTTTCTTTCTACCTCGCTGATCTCGAGGCGTTGTCTGATATGACTTATATGGGAACAGTATGAGCGATTCGGTATGATTGACGAAGCAGGTCAAGTTTGGGAAGAACTCACCAAGATCGAATCATGGAGTTATGCGATGTGGTACGGTCGAGCAGACTTTGAGACGTGAGTCCGATCCTTTCGACAGAGATTTCACGCTGACAGGGTCGTACTCACAGTCGAGCCGGAAGATACCAAAAAGCTCACGAAGTTTACGTTCAAGGTTGTTCGGCTCGAGGACTCGATTACCCCGAATACTTGCTCGAGCCTTGGTTGAACTTCGAGAGGGAATGTGGAACGGCCGAAGATCTGCAGTTCGCAATCGTCAAGATCAAGAGGTCGAGAAAGGGTCTCGAGAGGAGGAGAGCAAGGGTAGGTGATCGGATCCCTGCATTCATCTCGTAGAGAACTGAATTCGGAATCTTCCTATCTACAGGAAGCTGAACAAGCTGCTGCGGCCGCTATCGCGCAAGGTTACTCTTCGAACGCTCAACCTTCGACTTCGACGACAAACGCCGACTCTTTCATCGCTTCAGCTGTTCAAGGTGGAGACGCTGCCGACCCAACAAAGAAACGGGAGAGGAGTCCTGTCGATGAGGCCAACTCGTCTTCGAAGAAAGTAAGGATCGAGGCTCCTTCGACGGAAACTCCTCAAACTGGATCGACGGAACCGAAACGGTGAGTCCCTCTGTCTCCCAAGTCTCGACTTACTCGTCGCAAATATTCAACTCACGCTCTATCTCCTTGTCTATAGTGATCGAGAGCATTCGACCGTCTTCGCAATCAGCGAGGGAAGCATGACGGAGGAAGACGTCTCGAAACTGTTCAAAGACGTGAGGATCCCGCCGTTGCAGGAGCTCATTCATCTCTGCTGACCTTGAAACGTTGCTTCTTCGCAGTGTGGCGGTATTCGTGAGAGCAAACTCAAGGAGATCGGCGGAAAGACTTATGCGATGCTCGAATTTATGGAAAAGGTTCGTCTTCCACTTGTCTCTCACTCACAAGTCGCATCTTGACTGATCCGTGCTGCTGAGCTTGCAGGAATCTGTTCTCGCTGCTCAAACGAAAGACAAGAAACGAATCAACGGATCCGAGGTCGAAGTTTTCATCGCCTGGCAATCTTGTCTCTACGTCACGAACTTCCCCGAGTCGTTCGACAAACCCACGATCGAGAAGTTGTTCGAGAAGGTGAGGACTACTCTCGTCACGGTTTCCCATTCCGAAGTCGCTGACTCCCTGCGATCCTTCACTTAGTACGGAGTCATTTTCGATACTCGCTGGCCGAGTAAACGATTCAAGAACACACGAAGATTCTGCTACGTACAATTTGCGAACCCAGTGAGTCTGTTCCGACTTCCGACGGACGTCGCTTGCACTGACAGTGTTTTTCGTTCTCAGGCTCATGCTCAAGCCGCTCTCGAATTGAACGGAACTGAACTCGAACCAGGTCACAAACTAGGAGTATTCGTCTCCGATCCATCTCGCAAGAAGAGCCGAACGGATACTGGAGCGAACAACCGAGAGTTGTATATTTCGTCACTCGCGAAATTCGTCAAGGAGGATGAGTTGCGAAAGGTGTTCGAACCGGTACGAGCTTTCTCTTTCTTCTGTCAAGTGTGCCGAGCTGATCATGTGACGGTGTGTTGAACAGTATGGTACTCTCAAGGGGATCAGGCTCGTCACGGATGACAAAGGAGAATGCAAAGGTTTCGCGTTTGTCGAATACGAAGAAGAGGTACGTTTCGGACTCTCTAGCTCTCTTCAGAGACGTGATCTGAGCTCAATTTGCCCAAAACGTAGACTTCGGCCCAAGCCGCACTCGCACTCAACAATCACGACCTTCGAAAACGTCGAATGGCAGTCACGATCGCTCAATCTCGTGCTCACGGTACAGCCAAGTGCGTTCACGCTCCCTTTCGTACCTTCTAGTATCGCTCGCTTACACCTTCGCGTCTGTGCAGGAACAACGCCCCGACCGAAGGAAAACTCGATACCGAGAATCGATCGATTCGAGTCCGAGGTTTAGCTCCCGGAACAGAAGAAGCGATTATACAACAGACTTTCGAGAAGTTCGCGTCGGTACACAAGATTGTTTACGAGGTTGGATCGACTGAAGCTGTGGTGATGCTTGAGAATGCTGCTGTTCGTTTTCATTTTTCTCTTCTCGCTTAATTTGAATCGGTACTGACCCTCAATCTCGAACGATAGGACGTCGGAAAGATCCTCATGCAACGGGACTCGATCACGGTCGATGAGATCCCTGTCGAGGTCCTCGCGGAAGGGAAACAGCTTCGACCGACGAAAGGAGGCAAGAAGGCAGCTGGAAAAGCTACCGAGACTCCCGGGGGCAAGTCAACGGTCTCGGATGTTCCTCTGATGCCTCGTCAAGCATCGAGGGGACGAGGAAGGGTCGGTTTGGCCGGAGGAAGAGGTGGGAGAGGTGGGAGAGGCGGACTTGGAGCTGCTGGAGTTGCAGCGGCGAGGAACGCAGCAAGCGATGATGTTGCTTCGACATCGACGATAGTTTCGACAACTGAGAAGAGCGGGGGAGAGTCGAAAGGGCAAGACGATTTCAGGGCGATGTTGATGAAGAAGTGAAAAGAATGAAATTCCGATCCGGACAGGGTTCCTCAGTAATAGAGGGAGAGTAAAGAGGATACGCTTGCCGAGATGAATAGTTGAGCTTGAGCACGAATGTGAACCCGTGAAAAAGTTGGAGAGCAGTCGTTAGCGATCGAGGTTCGAAACGCCTTTTGCCTCGAGACGAGAGTTGAATTCATCAGATTTGAATGCGTGGAGACGAAAGAAGAACGTGGCAATCTCTCCCTTTCAGGTGCCCATCAGAGTTTTGCGTTCGACTCTATTTTGCATTGCGCGCCTTCCCTCTTCGTCCCTTCTCCCTCAGCCCTTAAATCAACAACCTGGTTGGATCCTCGATAACGTTCTTCCAAGTCTCCACCAATCTCGCCAATTCGACTCCTTCGACGACTCTATGATCCGCCGAAAAAGTCACATCCTGTCAGTCGAGAAAGCAAATTATACATCAGTGTCCCATCCAACTCAAGAAAATGATGTATGAAGTTCTCGACTGACCATAACCAATCTTGGCTCCACCTTCAACCCTCCTCCCTCATCGCTCAATAATTCTTCTCTCGCGACTTTCTTCGCTCTCTCCTCATTTGCGAATCTCGGTTCAACCCTAACTCTCCCCATCGCTCCGATCGCTAATTGACCCGTTGGTGGGATCACCGGATGTGTAGTCCTCCCTCCGATCGCTCCGATATTACTCAGAGTGATTGTTCCATTACCTTGGAACTGCGAAGGAAACTTCGGAATTCCCTGCGTCGAGGAGACGAATGACTGTAGATGAGTAAGTTGCGAGGCGATGGAGAAGATCGATTGTGTTTCGATGGAAAGAAGAACGGGAGTGAAGAGACCGCCAGAAGGAGAAGGGGAAGAAACGGCGAGTGAAATATCGTGGTTTGATCTTCTCGTGAGAGTCGGTTCGGCGTTGTTGTTCTTGTTGTGGGTGCAGAGGAATAGAGGATGGGAGTTTAGAGCGATAGAGAGGGATTTGATCAAGAGAGGTAAGAGGGTGATTCGATCGAATTTCGACGAATCTTCTCTCTCGTTCGGTTGAGATTGCCATTGTCTCGTTCGTTCGATAGAAGCAGCGTCTTGAGGAGTGAGGGTTTTGCGATACTCAAGAGGGATGTTCGAGTTGAGAGAAGTTCGAAGTCGTTCGAGAAGAGTGACATCGATCGTTTCGGAGTAGGCGAAATGAGGGATTTGGAGGGATTGAGTCATCGCTTTGAACATTGCTCGACGAGTCGGAGAGAGCGAGATTGATTCTGAGGAGGAAGAAGGAGAGGAGGACGTGGGTAAGGGTCCAGAGGTATCGATCGGCGGTCGTTCGAACGGAATAAAAGGTTTCGTTTCTCCTCCTCCTCCTTGAGTTTGTTTCGAAAACTCGAGTACATCCCCCTTTGTTACTCTCCCATCCCGACCAGTCGGAGTGACTCGAGTGAGATCGACCGACAGTTCACGAGCGAATCGACGAGTTGCGGGAGTTGCGAGAACTGAAGAAGATGAACCGAGTCGAGGATCAGGTCGAACTGGGTGAGGGATCTCCTCCTGCGCTGTTGTCTTTCCCGTCGGTGACTCCGTCGAAAGAGCAGGTGATTTCTCAGGGGTCGCGACGACTTCAATCTCGCAGAGAGTCGAACCGACTTTGAGCATTTCTCCGATCCCTCCAGCAAGTGATTCGATTTTCCCAGAAAAAGGGGAAGTGATCTCGACGGATGCTTTGTCGGATCTGCGTACATTCATTTATCATGAGACGATGAATGGGAGGAAGAAACCTTCAGACCCCGACTCACGTTACTTCGACGATCGGATCAAACTCTTCAATCACGCCGCCAGGTTTCACATGCCTGGCCAAGTCAGAACTGCGCGTTGGCTTCGACGGCCTCACATGGAGGGACAGAGACGAGGGAGATTGTTTCCGTACCATTTCACGATTTCACATTCCGTAATCCCTTCTCCGATATCCGCAAGCTTGAATTGCTTCGTGATGGTCGATCCACTACTCGTCGAGTGACTCGGGCTACTCGGCGCTTTCGCAGTCGAGGGCTGAGATTGAGTTTCCTGCGTTGCGCTCGCTACTCCTTCTTCCTCTCCTCCCTCCAATTCTACCCGACACAACGTCGCTCCCACTTTCAGCATATCCCCGACGTCTCCCGCAACTGACGTGATCGTTCCGGAGAAGGGAGAGGTAATTTCGACTGAAGCTTTGTCCGATCTGGCAAGAAAAGAGAGCGGAGAAACCTCGTAAGCTTTGCCCTTGATCGAGAAACAGAGACTGCGATTCGCTACTCACTGTACCTCTGCTACGGGATCAAACTCAGTGATAGTTTCCCCAGGTTTGACTAGCCTGTCAGCGGAGAGGTTAAGGGACAATTTCGAAGGAAAGGATGTCAGCTTTTCTGACCAAGAAATGACGCAACCTCTGCTCCATCTCACGCTCGAATGAGTCCTAACAGCCTCGATGAAGCTTGGATGGGGCATGAAATGGTATAAGCAGAGAGAAAGAGCTCACCATTTCACAATTTCGCACTCCGTGATTCCTTCGCCAATGTCCGCGAGTTTGAATTCTTTGATCTCTCCAGCCACTACTCGACTACTACTCAGATATCTCTCATTCCTTTCGAAGCGATCTTTGTTCGAGTTTGGCTCAGGCCGTCGGATCGCGTGCTTGAAAAGGCGAGGTCGGGTCGAAGGCGGAGAACAGATGAGACGCTTTGTAGTTGACCGGATCATGGCGCGATGTGCTGAGTCAGTGAGCTGTGAGAAGTCGGAGAAAGCAGAGAAGAGGGGAAGAAGAGACGGGAAAGCGAGTCCGGGTGTGGAGCACCTCAAATTCATCGGATTGCCGTCGCAGGGAGAGAAGAGAGGGAGAGAACAGTTATCGGGAGCGGAGTCGAAGTTCGCTAATGTGTGAGGCGACGAAATACCGCGGTAGACAGAAAGGACAAGGAGAAAGCGAAGGAGAAGAGGGGGTTGTCTAGGATCCGTTCGAAGCTTTGATCCTTCCGACGAAATAGTTTCGTTTCCTCCATTCTTGCTCGTATTCGGTCGGGAGTCACTCGACCCTCAGCGGGTCCGATCCTGGTTGCGCAGTCTCTCGCAGCGATCACCGAGCCTGACTAGACTTTCTCCTCCGCCGTTGTTCCCTCTCTTTGTTGAGTTTGTTCGCTCTCGCCTGCAACTCTTCCGTTATTCTCATCTGTTCTCGCACAAGAGAGTCAGTCGCAGCGACTCCAAGCCTATAGAGAGTTCGCTCACGTTATTCCTCGTTTGCTCTCGTCGTTCCTTCTCCTTCGCATCCTTGATCCATTCAATCCACTCTCCTCCCCATTTCCTCCCTCCTTCGTTCCCTCCCTTCGTTCTCCTTTCGAACCTCTCTTCCTCCCGCATCATCTCGACGTACTCTCGAGCAATCACAAGCTGATCGAACCGTTTCTGACTCTTTCGTCGTCGATTGAAAATCATCATGCTCGTTCCGATCGGTTGAGGGCGGATTCGAAGCATTGAAGGGGAGAATTGGGTAGCGTGAAGTATAGAGGGACGCTCTCGACACTTCGAGTCGCTGTGAGATGTTGCAGAGGCGGAAGCCGGTAGAGGAGGAGGGGGATGAAGAGGAAGGGAAGAACGAGAAACGAGATATCGAGCTAGTTCCCTCGTCCTTTCGAGATAAGTCGTCGATGTTGAGCATCCTTCAAGTTGTGTCAATAACTATACGTTCAGAGTAGATCAGCTTCAGCTTCGACAGGGCGAGGAGAGAGAACAGAACGAAACTTGTTCAGCTTCGATCCATTTCCTTTTCACTTTCTCGACGTTCCCCAGCTTCTTTGACCTCTTGAAGCCGTCTCGAATGTATCCGTATAATGCTTTACGTTCTTGCAGTTCGAGCGGGACAGATCGAGTCGCCCGAAGGAGAGGACGATAGAGAGACCATAAAGTTGGGATCCGATGAAGCGGGGACTCGAGGAGTGCGCTGGCCATGACGTTGGAGCTCGAAGCAGGTGTACTGAGGTGGAGAAGGAGAGGCAAGAGGGGAGAATCTTTCGGTAGATCTCTTTTCGTCCTCAACTCTTCACCAACCCTTTGAGCTCGCTCACGAAGCATTCGCAGCAAAGCTTGTGCTCTCTCGCCATCCGTACGAACGGCGGATCCGAAGGGATCTCGATTAGAGGGCCAAATCGTCACTCAACTTACTTCTCCTCCAAACTCTCGACTCTTCAGCCGAGGGAACAATCTAGTGGCCGATGCAGACTCGAGCGATGAATGCCAAGGTATGCTCTCTGAGCGCTGAACACTTTCTTGCTGCAACCGCTAACAAGATTACGTCCCGATCCTTGATCTCGCAGAGGCAGCAGAAGATCGCGGAAGGACGTTTAGAGAATCTGCAGGGAATCGCAAAGGTGAGATTACCTCTGCCGTACTGCGCGCCCGCGGCGCTGAGCTAAGCTCACTTCTCCGTGTTGAACAGGTTGAAACGACTCCTCTCTCTCGTTTGCCTGGCGAGCTCCTCGATCTCGTTTTCAAGCTCGCAGCTTCGAATCCGACCTGGACAACCAAGTTGACGCCTCGTCCGATATCGAAATCACTCCTACCCTCTCAAGACCGAGCGCTTTATGAAACAATCGAACTCAAGTCGCCCCGAAGATTCACAGAACTCGTCTGTACACTCGACGCTCACCCACACAAAGGTCGTTTCACGAAGAAACTCGTCTTGGAAATACGGAGGTATGACGAAACGGAACCGCTTGATCGCCAACATCTTCTCCGCCATTTCCCAAATCTACTTGAAATCGAGTTCAATCACGACAACGAAAACGTCCCACAATCTCTCAGTGACCCGGCACTCGTACCCTCCCTACGCATATGTCGGCTAGCCTGGACGCGCCTCAACTCCGCCATCCTGGACTCTTTGAGCCGAATTCCAACTCTCCGACTCGTCGAAGTTTCCGATATCGAATTCAGCAGGGATGAGGAGGACAAAAAGTGGACGTCAGCTACTCAAGTACTTCAGATCGCCGTCACAACCTTGAGCGCCTTGCAGTCCCAGTCTAAACTCCTTCGATTCTTCCCCGCAGCATCCATCTCTTCTATCGACATTCACGTCTACAACACCAGAGACACTATTCTTCCATTACTTTGGACACTCGGCTCTGAGCTCCAATCTCTTCGTTTGCGAAGCGACTCTGATCGGGAGGACCGGCCATTCATCGAATTTGAAAAGATTGACCACCTCCTCCCGCAATATACAAACCTCAGAGATCTTCACCTTGATGACTCTTTCTTCTCCGAAACCCTTCCAATCCATCTGCTCGATCTTCCCAATCTTGTCTCCCTCAGCCTCGGCTACTACGAACAAAGTCCAAATCTCGATGAGCTGTTCGATGGGCTCGAACGTGTACCTCACCTCGGCACCCTCACTCTCAAGTACATCAACATCAGCGAAGGTTTCGAATTCGATTTCAACGAAGCAGCGAATGAGGCGACCTATCGAGAGGACGGTCATCACCACGAATATCTTCCCAGGCTCCAAGGGATGACTCATTTGTCGCAAATGCCTGACTGGAATCTCCCCTGGGAGCATGATCCTTCGGAAATCGAAGAAGCCGCGGAGATGGAGAAGGCAGCGCGAGCCGTCGGTCTCATCGTCGAAAGTAACCTTGCGGAACTCCTTCATGCTTTCCGCCGTCAAGTCGTCGAATTCTACAATATGGCGGTCGCAGATCTGTACTTAAATGGTCGCATAAAGCCTTTGAAAGCCGCCCTTTCCCTCGCCAAGAGGCACGACCTCGACATCAATCGAATCAAAATTAATCTCGACGACGATTTCACCAAGAGAGATCTGGAATGGTTCACAGAAAGAGTTGAAGGCATTGGGGGATTCAGAGGACGTGAGGACTATTGTCAAGTTGCCGGCTTGAGAATGAAGACGGCATCGGAATATGGTAACTCAGATGAAGAGGAAGAAGAGAGCGATCCGTGGGCTTATGGTTGGGAATAAGGAGGCGAAGGATGAAAACTGTGAGTACTTTTTCTCTCGGTCTTTTGCGCTCTCGAATGGTTTGCTGACCCGCTCGAGACTTTAGCGAAGGACCTCGTTACGTTTCAAGTGTCTATTGAAATTGTCGTTGTTCGGTCTCAATCCTCCTCTCCTCCAGTCCCCTCGATCGACGCCGAGAGTCCTGTGCTTTACTGCTTCAATTTCAGGAAGCTTCCACAAGTCTCATCCGACTCAAGTTCGAACGATGCGACTTCCTTCCGGAGTAGGTAATTCGGTTTCTCCTTCTGCGTTCGTCCACGTCTTGCTCGCGCGTCCTACGCCGCTTTATTTCCCACCCGTATAGTATTCGTCATCGTCGTGGTCGAAGATGCTCCGCGGACCGCGCGATCCCCGTCTGAATCGACTCAAACCCCGCTCGACCCGCGTTTCTCTCTCTTCCTCTTTCCCTTCGCCTCGTTCCGCCAATCGTTCCCTGAACCCTTACTTCCCTTCTTCGCCCCTCCACAATCTATACCTATTCCGACTCGTCAGCAACTTGTCGTTCAACCGGTCTCCCCGTTCTTCCCTCTTCTCTCCTTGCTTTCCCATTCCTCCTCAAGTTCGAAACGCAAGACACACGCTGTGGAGGCAATTGATGACATCCGAGGTATGTTCTCCCAGAGTCGAGCCGTCTCTCGCTGAACTCGCTCACTCAGATCACTTTCGCTCTGTATCTCCCCAGGTCGATCCAGACGTCGTCGGAGATATCTCAGGAGCTCTTCAGGCCACCACACTGTCGGACAAGGTCAGAGGATTCCCTCAGATCGTTTCAGAGCGAAGCTAACCTCGTCTATCGTGAAAAAAGGCTGAATCGGATTATCTCTCTGGCTTGCCAGGCGAGCTCCTCGACGACATCTTCGAAATCGCCAAAGCAATCTCCAGCTGGAGAGCAAAGTTGACGACTCGTGGGATATCGAAGTACCTCCTTCCCTCTCAAGAAAGGGCAATCTACAAGACGATTACGATCGGCCGGTCCTCAAAATTCGCTCGACTAATTCAAACGCTCGACACTCGACCATACAAAGGAGCTTACGTGAGAAGACTTGTATGCTGGGGATTCCCGGTCGGACCCAGAGAACTCCTGCGACATCTGCCGAATCTCCTCGAAATCAATTTGAGGAACCTCGACGAAGCCGACACCCTTCCAATTTTGCAACAACCAGAGCTCTTGCCCTCTCTTCACACTTGTCGATTCCTTGGTACATTCTGACCAGCTCCGTCGTTCACAATCTGAGTCAAATTCCAACGCTTCGTCTCGTCGAAATTACGCAAATTGAAAGCGATGAGGACGGCGACGAAGAGGAGGAGAAGGAGGAGGAGGAGGAAGAAGGAGGAGAAGACGACGATTGTGGCCGCGCTCGTCAAGTATTGCAAGTCGCAATCTTCGCTGTTTCCGCTTTGCGGCAGCCGTCTAAAATTCTCCAATTCTTTCCGTCGGCGTCTATCACCTCTCTCGAAGTCAACATTCCCGAAAAGTTTCCGCTCCAGTCACTCTTACGCGATCTTGATCCGAGGCTCATCTCTCTTCGCCTAAGATGCTCAGACGATGAATCCTCCGTCAGGTCAATTGACCATCTCCTTCCCCGATTCCATGACCTCCGTCATCTTCACCTCGACCGTACCTTCTTCTCCAGGAAACTCCAATCCCATCTCCTGAATCTCCCCCGTCTCATTTCCCTTAGTCTCGTTTACCACAACCAAGTCCCAAGGCTCAATGAGCTTCTTGGAGGACTTGATCAACTTCCTCGCTTCCGCGCTCTCACTCTCGCATACGAACCCGTTGCAAAAGGCGTTGAATTCGATATCGACATAGCAGAGGGGGAATTCAACGAGCCTCATTGGGGGGGTCCGGCGATTCATCTCCCATTACTCAACAACATCACTAATCTAGGCAATATGGAAGATTGGGATCATCCGTGGAGGTACACCATCTCGAACGTGATTCGGGGAGTCATCGAGATGGAGAAAACAGCTCGAGCGGCCGGTCTAATCGTCGAAAGCAATCTCTCGCAAGTCGTTGAAGTTTTCTACCTTCAAGTGGTCGAATGTTACAACAGAGCGGTCGGCGATCTTTACTTCAATGGCCTCGTTAACCCTCTGGAGTACGCCCTCTCGCTCGCTCAGAAACACGGACTCGACATCAATCGACTCGAAATCGACCTGGAAGAAGATTTCAACTGCGCCGATCTCGAATGGTTTCATGTCAGAGTCGACGGAGTGGAGGGTCTCATAGGTAGAGAGTACTGTTACGTGCACGGACTCAAGTATAGGAAATCGTCGAAATATCACAAATCCGCGTCAAAGGAGAACGAGAGCCATGGATCGGATTGTAGTTCGGAAGAAAGCGAGGCTGATTAACCAGATCGGACGTTCAGGTGTCGGGTACTCTCTTCCTCGTCCAACAAGGTGAATCATGAGCTGAACCACCTCACAGAACAGTTGGTAGTTACCACTACCTCTTTGAGGCACTCACAGCGTCCCTGTGAACAACGGTATGATGGTCATCAAAACTGTGACAGCTCCCAGGGCGGGAACAGCTCGAAAATTTAGCTGCAGAGAAAGCTTCGGAGAAAAGCTCAGTGCTCGGAAAGAGAGCTGTCGGTACGGATCCACTACAATGCTCTTTGACTGACGAGTTGTGCTCAGCATTATCCGCAACTCGACCATCTACATTTCTGCATACTGAGCCGCGAGCGAGAAAAACGTTCAGTTGCTTGAGCTGCAGAGTCGCATTTCCAGGTGATCTCTCAAATACTCCCATGACGAGCAGGGCAATATCCAGCACACAGAGGGTCCGCGAGAGCCAAGAGGAGACTTGTCAGAGCCTTGTTCGGAGGAAGAGACGAGATGCGAATCAGAGCGCTAGCGAGCGGATTCTCTTGTTTGGTTCTTTTCGTCCCTTTGCTCCCTGAGTCGTCGCCTCGATCATCGACCATGCTCTACGTTCTAGTCGCTCGAGTGTGAGTGTGAGGAGAGGAAGAAGGGCGAGATGAATGCACCTTTGAGTCGAGAGCTGTCAGAGCAAGAGTATCGTTCGAGTATCGATACGAGCGTTTCAAGCAGGGAATAGGAAGATCTCGTACGTCGAAGCCGAGCATCTTGGAGGTTCGAAGTGCAGGGTAGAGAGGCAAGAGTTTCCGAAGATCTCTTTTCGCCTCTCACTCTTCACGACAACCTCAAACGCCGACAGCTGAAGCCCTCGACTGAGAAGCAAGCCTCTAGCCATACGCCAAAGCCGCTCACAAGGCCAAACGAGCTACATTCGACGAAGGCGACTCGCTCAACACGATCATCTTAGAAGGGTAATCTCTACCTTTCGGAGGGTGAAGACGAGTCAGTGACACTTTGGGAACTCTTAGAGTGAGTCTATCAAGCTTCAGTATCGATATCAAGGTGCCCAAACGAGTTCCCGCTGATCTTCTTCGTCCCCTCTCTCTTCCCTCTCAGATTCTCTGACTGAACCACTCGAGAGAATGGCATCAACGAATGAAGGCGATGAAGCGACAGACCAGTTCTTCGCCCTACTGAACTCTCAAGCGATTGATCCCTCTCTCGATTCGACTTCTTCCTCGAATTCCTTCTCTCCGAATCCCGTCGACGTTTCTTCCTCTCGTCCCGTCACTTTCTCCTCTGCATTCTCTCAATCTTCTCGACCTCGACGGAGCTCAGCTCTCGCCGTATCCCACAACATCACTCGAAGTTACTCGAATCCTCTCTCCTCCGCCTCTTCCGAATCTCAGACTCTCCAACCTTTTCCCGAATACGATTTTCTCACAAACACCACTGCAGAGAGAGAGGACGATGGAGCGATCGCAGGACCTGGACCAAGTTCAATCGCCTCTCTCGTCGCTCGAAACGGAAATGCGATCCAAGGACTCGAACACTTCGATCCATCTCTCGATCCCTCTTCCGCTGAACTTCCAATTCCTCCTCCCCTTCCTCAAGCAACCCCAACATCGCACTCCTCTGAGTCAACGCCGAAACTTTCAGAACCGAAGAAGAGAGGAAGACCTCGAACTAAACCTCAGAAAGATCCAAATCAACCCGCGAAGAAACGGGGAAGACCCAAGAAACATGCGGATCGTGACGAGACACCTCGAACGCAAGAAGATGAGTCGACTTACTTTCCGGACGTAGCTCCAGGCGAAACGAGATCGGGAGCGGAAGAAAGTGAGGATGAGGAAGGAGATGGTTCAGATTCGACTCAGCGATCTCGAGGAAGTCAGAAAGATGGAGATGAGACGCGGAAAGAGAAAAGGAAGAAGAAGAAGAAACCGAAAGGAAGGAAGAGGATCGACCCTCCTCTAATTCCTCGAGTGTTCCGAAGTCCGAAGAAAGTGCAAGAAGAAACGAACGAAGAAACGGCAGATCTCGACGTTCACGATCTTCTCGAGTCAAGGGTACGAGAATTGGAGGAAGGTGAAGAGTTGACGGAAGAGCAAATGAGGGAATTGCAGCGAGCGATGAATCCGTGAGTTTATCTCTCTTTCGCTAGCTCTAGCTTGTGACTGACACTCATTCCTCGTAGCAATTTCGCGCCTGACTTGTTGACAATGCTAGAAGAGCACGCTGAGCAGTACAATCGAGCCTACAAAGCTCTACAGGAAGAATTGCTTGCCGTTCAAGTCGAGGAGAGTTACCTCGAGCACATCAAGGAAGTCGCTCTCGTAAGCTACCTTTCTCTCTATCGGACTCTGTTGCAGCTGAGCCCATTGCCATTGATTCAACAGGAAATGAGGAACAATATCCGATACCCTCTGAAAACGGTCGACGAAATCGAACAACTCGAATTCGCCGGACGAGCATGAAGTCCTCACGACTTCTAGTGTCGTAGATCGTCACTTCATGCTGTAGAGCTCGGTACGAGAATTGCTGTTGTGCAACGAGCACTCGGTAAAACCTGACCAACCTGGGGAAAACGAGGAAGAAGCAGGCAGACAGTGAGCTTGTCGAGAGACCCTGTGTCGGCGAAGCTTCTTCCCCTCGTGCACACTATGGACGATGCGACTCTTGAGGGCGAGCTCGACTCGCGGTCGTCCGAGCAGGCTGTCAGCGTGATT
This sequence comes from Sporobolomyces salmoneus, assembly GCF_050403485.1. Classification (NCBI taxonomy): domain Eukaryota; kingdom Fungi; phylum Basidiomycota; class Microbotryomycetes; order Sporidiobolales; family Sporidiobolaceae; genus Sporobolomyces; species Sporobolomyces salmoneus. The sequence goes on from NW_027481129.1 coordinate 70,628, forward strand.
GAGCGAGAGAGAACTTTCGCAATATCATTGCGAAACACAGTTCCCGAGTTTTTTGAGCCCGAGCAATTCGACGCTTCTCGCGGTCCAAGTTCCAACACCGCCTAGATCCCCCAGTAGCGTCTAGCTAGCCAATCGAGAGCTTTCGCTGAGTTTGCTCCCCTTGCCTCTCCGAAGTTGCGAGGCGAGAAATCGCTCGTTCCCCCTTTTCCATCTCTAGCTTTTCCTCCCCTCACGCTTTTACCTGAACAAACATGCAAATCAAGATCAAGGTATGTCCCCTTGCATCTCCCACAGCTCTCTCCTCGAGGCGAGAGAGTTTCATCATCTATTCAACTTTCGGATCGGCTGACTGCTCTCCACTGCCCCTCGTACGCGTGTAGACTCTCACTGGAAAGGAGGTATGTCACTCTCGTCTATCTCACGCGCGTTTCCGAGCGAGCTCGCTGCTGATCGACTGACATTCTCCTTCAACCTTTCGTTCCCTCTGGGTCCGTTGGCGTGCTTAGATTGAGTTGGACATTGAACCTGACTACAAGGTAAGCACCGCTTTCCAGTACTCTCTGTCCAAGAACTTTCAGAGTTGACGAGCAAAAGCTGATCATCGCCTCTCTCCTCTCGATCATCTTGCGGGCGTCGTTGATAGGTGTCAAAGATCAAGGAAGTCCTAGAAGAGAAGGAAGGTATCCCTCCAGCGCAACAACGTCTAATTTACCTCGGAAAGGCTATGTAAGTTCCCTCTCAACTCCTCTCTTCTCCATCCGCTCCCTCTCTCCGTCGACGTTCTTTCCCTACCTTATCTCTCCCTTACGCGGTGCAGCTTCACTGACGAGAACATGTTCGAATCGTATCAGGCAAGACGATGTTACGGCAGAAGGACACAAAGTAGAAGGAGGATCGACACTTCATTTGGTACTCTCGCTTCGAGGTGGTCGCAATTAAAGTCAGGGAGACGAGATGTTTCGCACGAAATTAGAGTTAGGCTGGGCCAAACAGGTTGACTGAGAGGAGGGGAAAGGCGAGAAAAGAGCACGAGTTGGCAATGATACCCCTGCGAGCGCGGGAAAGGTTTCTTCTGGATTCCGTCTCGATTTTGCATACCGAGAGAAGGACGACTCGGGCATAGACTGAAACAGAGAGCTTAGCCTCTCACTTTGCTTGGAGTAAACGGACCGCTCGATGCATACGAATTGGCCGCCTTTTGGACAATGTCAAGTTACTCCACCGCAGATCCTCGTCTTCTCTTCTCGTCCCGACTCGCAATCTCTTTGTACAGCAAAACAGCAAAATCAAATTGACCGAGATGATCCCGGACGCCGAGCAGGTCATGTCTCACAAGCGGCTTGAGGAGACTTTTTCAACCATTGCAAATTTTCGACAGTCCAGGATTCACACCTCGGGTTCGACGCACATGATCTGTTCTTCCCACCTGTCTCAAGCCGCGGTACTGTTCCAACCGCCTAATCTCTCCATCCATCGTTCCGTCAGAGATCGTCTCCCTTCCCTCTCATAATTTCCTGAGACCACCACAAGATGTAACGAGGCGCTTTCGTCGTATTAACCGAAAAGAGAGTGAGCCATTGTACGAGTTCGCGAGCGCGTTGAAGCTTCGGAGAGAGGAGGTGAAAGGGTTGGGAAATGAGGTAGTGACGGAAATCGAGGAACGCGAGATTGACCACTTGAGCGTAACGAGTGAGGTCGACGTGTAGACGAACTGAGAAACGTTTCCGAGTAGATCAATTTCGATCTCGCGTGAGAGAGAGAGAACGTCGTGAGTGTAGTGTGAAGGAGTGGCTCACTTACTTAAAACCAGCAGATTCGTCGGTACATGCTCGATGAACCGACACGCTTCCCGACCCTCGACTGTCCTCCCATAGATCCAACTCAAAACGTCATAGAGCGCATTCCAGAATGGGTAACCGAGCGGTAAATCTTTCAAACGTTCCTCATTATCCCTCCCGAGCGGGAAGTCACGGCGGATTCGATCGAGGTCGAGACGAGCCTGGATCAGTTGCAAGTTGAGAGACGTATAGGTCCCGCGATCGAAAGCTTGTTGGGGTCTCGTAGACCAAAGTTGCGGATTCGCGAGGTGACAGAAAAACCGAATTTGTCGTTGAAAGTACGAGAACGAATGGGTTGGCGCGTTCAGAGAGTCGACGTCGATGTAAGGTTTGTAATCGTTCAAGGATTGAAGACATTGCTGCATCAACACGAGGGGAAGGAAGGGAACCGATTCTGCAGACCGAAGTGGGACATCGGAGAAGAGGAGGGAAGAAGGAGCATCGGTTGGTAATGGTGTGAGAGGAGCAGGAGGAGGAGTCCGTCGTGCCAAAGAGCTGCTTCGTCGTTTATGAGAGGAGCTTCGTCGTCGTCGTCGTGGAGCAGAATCATCTGGGGAAGGATTCCGGGTTCGAGACTGGCGGACTTCCTCTGCCGCCTCCTCCTGCTTGGCATTCGGCCGCACTGACATACTTGTGGCTGCACCGAGCTTTTCATAAATCCCGTTTCCCGTTTCCTCTAGCGAACGAGCCTCACTGGCACGTCGCTCGACTTCCTTCGTTTTTGCCTCAGGTCCCCTCAAATCAGCTGGCGGCCAAGCTAGAGATCTTCATACATCTCCATTCAGGCGAATGATACTCTTGCGAGGGCGTCCAGTTTCAGTTGACGACGTTGGAGAGAAGAAGTTTCGGGAGGGAGCTGAGAACGAAGTGGCTGACAAATGATTCTACCTGCATCTACGTAGGTATACAGCCGTTCCTGTCGAGTTCGTATAGCCGATTCGGGACCAAGGTGAGTGGTGAGAGAGGAGAAGAGCTTCATCAAACTTTCGAATTCTCTGCCCGTTCTCCGCATCACTCTGGGATAACTCGACTCTCGCCATGTCTCCAGGCACCGATGGTCCACCGAGGGATCCGACAGGTCAGCCTCGTCCACAACAGCTCGACACTTCCGCTTCCGAAACGTCATCTCCCTCTCTCCCTCGCTTGAAGGGCTCTCAACCGACCTTGGCGTACATCCTGATCCGATGGTTGTTCAGATTCGTACTCGGGGTATTCTACTCGAATGTAGTCGTAGAAGGGGAAGAGCATATTCCACCAGACGGTGTTCCAACGTGAGTACTCTCCTCTCGCAGAGCGAGGGCCTTTCGCTTGAGCTAAGCGGCAGTGAGGTCTGCACAGTATGCTCTGTGCGAATCACTCCAACTCTCTCACGGACGCTCTTCTCCTCGTAACGAGCGTTCCACCTTCAAAACGTTCTCTCCTTCGATTAACGGCGAAAGACACTCAATTCGGCCGCGGAACGTTCTCTTCCTTCTTGATTGAGAACGCTGGAACTCTCCCAATCAAACGACCAAAGGATCACCTCGGTCAGAAAGTCGACAACTCGATAGTCTTTCACGATTTAATCAAATCGTTGGAACAAAACGGGGATATGATCGTACGTCAACGTGGTTACTCTGCATTTTCTCTCTGCTGAGGCAGTCGTTGTCGTTTCAGTGTATGTTCCCTGAAGGAATGTCTCGATACCACTCTGAAATGTCGCCTCTCAAGCAAGGAGTTTCTCGAATCGTTTCCGACACCCTCACTCGCCGCGTTGAAGCCGGCGACTCCTCCTTCAAACTCGCAATACAAACCGTCTCCATGTCGTATCCTCAACGCAACTCTTTCAGATCCGACGTTCTAATCACTTTCAATCCTCCAATTTACGTCTCGGCTCAAACCCACCCGGATCTCGTTTCGACCCCTTCGACAACTACGACTCAAGACGAGGAGTATTCAGCTCACGAACGAGCGGTGAGATCATTGACGAGCACGATTGGAACTTCGATCAAGAGTGGGATTCTAGATGCTCCGTCTTGGTCTCACCTACGAGCGGCGAACACGGCGAGACGGCTCTACGCTCCGCTGGGAACAAAGTTGACGCTGGGAGATCATGTCAGATTGACCCAGAGGTTCGTCGATGCGTTGGCGGGGAAACGAGCGGAGAAGAAATGGGATGAATTGGAACAGCAACAAGTGGTCGACCAAATCGAGTCGGGGCTCAAGACGCCTAAGCGTGAGAGAGGATCGAAGGCGAAGAATGGAGGAGAGGCTCGATTGGCTGGAAAGAATGGGAAGAAACTCGCGGCGGCAACGGAAGAAGTTTGGAAGACTCCGATGCGAGAAAAGGGACAGGACTCGAATGGGGGAGGTGGTTACTTTGGGATCCCGAAGGAGATTGGGAAAACGACGACGACTGATGGAGGGTTCAGCGCGGAAGAGGAGGAGAAGAAAGACGGAGTGACGGAATTGGTGAAGGATCTCAAGGTGAGTTACTTCCTAGTCAATCTTTGTCAAGACGAGAAGTAACTGACGAGTTCGTACTGCGTAGACTTATCAAGTACGCTCCTCATCCGCTTCTGACCGCTAAGTGAGCGAAGGCAGTAGTTTCTGACGCTCTTATCCCCTCAGGATCTCCTCTACCTACACGGAATCAAAGGTAACTTTCCTCTTGCCACGCACGGGTCTTCTTAACTCTGACACTACGCCTTTGTGGACTACGCCTTTGTGGACACGCGCAGATGATCGAGTCCGAAACCCCCGTCTCCTCCGTCGGCATGTCGTCCTGAAACGACTCCTCGTTCGACTCGCAGCCTCTATGCTTTTGTTCGCGGTAGCCCTACCTGGATGCTTCCTGTGGGCACCAATCTTCTTCGTGACGAGGTGGCAAACGAAGAAGATGGTTAAAAAGGGACCGGCTTGGGAGTGAGCTTTACGACTGCGTCCTGCTTGCTTGATGAAAACGCTGACAGGTCGTATTTGGCTCGCTCACGTAGTACCTATGACGAGGTGACTTTTTGACTCGTTTGATTCCCAGAATGGTCAGGATCAAGCGAGCTAACTCTCGCATACTCCTTAGATCGCTCAAACCAAACTCGTCTACGGAGTTGGTTCCGGTTTCCTCGTGATCGCCCTCTGCGTACTCTTCACCCTCCCCTTCACACCTCTCAACATCTTCTTCTTCCCCCTCACCATGTGGTTAACCCTTCGATTCCTCGAAGACCTGACCTCATCCCTCCGCGCCCTCCTGGCTCTTCTCCGCCTCTTACTCCTCGGTAAACGACAACTCTTGATGCTTCGATCAATGCGGGACGATCTGAGGGAAAGGGTCGAAACGTTAGCGGTTGAACGAGCTGGATTACCGAGAGACGCGGGAGTTTTTGTTAGGAGTCGAGAGAAACGATGGAGAGCGGTTGGATTGGGGAGATTGGAGGAGGGTGTGAAGGAATGGATAGGATTTTTTGATCCGAGGAGAAGGAGGAAGAAAGGTGAGCTATACAAAGAAGTTTTCCTTTTTTGCGAGGGAAATCGAGAAAGTCGCTGACTTTCGGTCATTTTGCGGTATTGTCGACAGATTGGAACGAAAGGTATGTCGATATCCTGCATGCTCTGTACTCGAAGGAGTGCTGACTCTAGGGTTGTTCGTGCAGCTTGAAAATGTTTGATCAAACGGAATTTGCAGAGGACGAAGAAGGACCTCCATCTTAGATTGTAGCATTAGATGTTTATCCAAATCTTATGGAATCTGTATGTATGTAGCGAGATCTAAACGCGAGAAAGAAGTCATCGCCGGCAAGAGTCACGCGCGAACTTATCGATCAGTGACCGACGAAAGTTTGAAAGTCAAGTTTCACTCAGATCTCCTCTCAGCTCCCTCACCTCCCCCTCTTAGCTCGTCCGGACATACCTCCAGATGCTCCGATTAGCTCGACCTCTCGTATCTGCCGCAACCGCTTCATCCCGAGGAGCTTCAGCCTACGTTTTAGCTAGTCAAACTCCTCGACTCTCTCTCCCTTCGTCTCCTCGATCTACGTTCGCGTTCACGCAAGGAAGTCCATTCAAGAGGTGGGCTAGTACTATGGAACCCGTCGGTGAGTCTTCGGCACGCAGTTTTCTCTCGAGTCGGCAATATTCAGAGAGAGGTGGGAAAAAAGATAAGTGATTCAGGATAAGGTCTACTAGGATTGCGCGTAGAAGGATGGGAAGATAGAGACAGGAAGAGTAAGAGTGGATAATTGATCGGAATGAGCCGCTCCAGCCGCGTGGAGTCTGGAAAGACGAAGTTTCGAAATCTCGCTTCTCTATCTTCCACCTCCATCTCATCCGCTTCCGATCCTAACTCTCTCTCGTACATTACTCGCTTGCTTAATCTAGCCATGTCTATCCCTAAAGAGCAAAAGATCAAGGTCGAGAACCCCATCGTCGAGGTCAGTTCTCTTTGTCCACTCTTTCTCCACTTTTCTCCGTCTCTCCTCCTCTCGCGGCTGAGCTGATTCTCGAGGGAGTATGCGCTGCTTAGATGGACGGAGATGAGATGACCCGTATCATGTAAGTCCTTGTTCCTCGCCAGTGTTCGAGTTTGTCCGCACAATTCCGAATTCCCCTCTTCCTTTCCCTTCGGCTTCCGACTTTCCCGATAGAAATTTCCTTTCCGCGGCTTCTCGGCTGACCTTTCCCTCTCTCGTCGTTCTTTGATAGTTGGCACAAGATCAAGAATGAACTCATTTTGCCCTTCCTCGAAGTCGATATCAAGTACTACGATTTGGGACTCGAGTACCGAGATGAAACGGATGATAAAGTCACGGTCGATGCCGCTGAAGCCATCTTGAAGTATGGAGTTGGAGTAAAGGTGAGGACGACTCTGAATCAGCGACTGTTACCTAGCTGAAACTTCAATTCCGTCCTCTCAGTGCGCGACTATCACTCCCGATGAAGCTCGAGTGGAAGAATTCAAACTCAAGAAGATGTGGAGGGTACGCTCTTGGCCCTTATACTTCGATTGACTCGACCTAACGCTTTCTATGCGTAGTCTCCTAACGGTACTATCCGAAACATCCTCGGAGGAACCGTTTTCCGAGAGCCCATCATTGTCGAAAAAGTTCCCAAAGCCGTTCCCGGATGGACCAAACCCATTATCGTCGGACGACACGCTCACGGAGATCAGTACCGAGCAACCGACATCGTCGTTCCTGGACCCGGTAAACTCGAACTCATCTACACTCCCGACGACAAGGCGCAAAAAGTTGTCAACCAAGAAGTGTACCACTTCAAAGGACCCGGTGTCGGCTTGGCGATGTACAACACGAAACAATCGATCGTCGATTTCGCTCAAAGTTCGTTCAAACTCGCGATTGAGAAGAAATTGCCCTTATACATGTCGACGAAAAATACCATTTTGAAGGGTTACGATGGTCAATGGAAGGACATCTTCCAAGAGATTTACGATACTCAATACGCTGCCAAGTTCAAGGAACTCGGGATCTGGTACGAACATCGTTTGATCGATGATGTGAGTTTGATGGACTTCCTCTTTTGCCTTTATCTTTCACTGACAGAGACATTCTCCTCGATAGATGGTCGCTCAAATGATCAAGAGTTCGGGAGGTTACATCATGGCTCTCAAGAACTACGACGGAGATGTTCAATCCGATATCGTTGCGTAAGTTTCTCAAACGCTCTCTTTACTTCGACTCGACTCGAAACTGAGCCATTCACTCGAGTAGTCAAGGTTTCGGATCCCTCGGATTGATGTCTTCCGAGCTCGTCACCCCCGACGGTAAAGTTATTGAATCCGAAGCCGCTCACGGTACCGTCACTCGTCATTACCGAGAACACCAAAAGGGGAACGAAACCTCTACGAATTCTATCGCTTCGATCTTTGCTTGGACTCGAGGGTTGATCTTCATGGGCAAACGAGATGGAAACGAACGATTGATCAAATTCGGAAAGGATCTCGAGGCGTGCTGTGTCGAAGCGGTCGATGTCGATGGTGTTATGACGAAGGATCTTGCGTTGTCGATTCACGGAAAGAAGTAAGTCCGTCTCTCTACATACTCACAGACGTCGAGACTGATGCGGTTTCTCGGGTGATTTAGCATGAAACGGGAACACTACGTTACCACCGCCGGATTCCTCGACCACATCCGTGAAGCACTCATCAAGAAGTTCACTGCCGGTCAAAACAACAAACTATAAAGCACTCAACCTCGCTCGCATCGTTCTGTTTCCTCATAGCAAAAACTCATTTTCGTCTATTTTGAATATTCGCTAGCTCTATCTTCTCATTCAGTCCCTTCATTCATTTCCTTATACTGTGTCGTTCTTTCTCCCTCATTATGTACAGCTTGCAAATCTCAAACCCAATACCCGATCTGAGCGTCATCGCGAGTGATCTGGAGAGCGAACCTTGCGAAATCTGAGAGATGTCAACTTTTGTTTCTCTTCACTCCACTCATCGCCTCGCTTCACGACGCTACATTACAGTTCGGATGTCCTCGACTCCAGTACAACCTACAGAAGGCAGCACAGCACCCTCAACCTCTGGCACAACTTCATCATTCCCTCGATCTAGTTTCGTTCCTCGAGCCGTCAAGAAGCGTTCTACTGCCCCAGCTCGACCTCCCATATCCTCTCTACCTCTCTCTACTCCCTCTGCACCTTCGACTTCCGTTCCTCCTGCTCGTTCCGAACCTTCGAGTTCAACTACCCCACTCCCTTCGATCCCACCTCAGGAAGTACAGCGACTCGAACAGGTTCTCAGTACGCTGGAAGGCAGTCTGTCAGACCATGGATTGACGCTGTATCGTTCGTCGGGGATGTTGGAGAAGTTCAAATCGGGAATCGAATGTAAAATGCTCTCTCTCCCTTGCTCTCCTGTCTGTTTTCAGGTGCGCGAAAGCTGACACTTGAGTTCGACAAGGCACTACAGGGATCCATCTTTCTCAAGTCCTCGGAATCGCGCCTGTCAGAGCTTTGACGAGTAAATTAGTAGATCTCAAGAATGCGGTCGCTCTCAGGAGGTCAGAAATCTTTGAGGTCCATGAGACGGGGTATCAGATCCGTAGGAGAGTGTCGAAGGACGTAGGCGATCGGACAATGGAGGAGTTAGAAACGTTCGAGTTGGCCGAATGGGACGATTTAACGGTTCATCTCGTGCGTCAAATTTCTCACTTTCGCTACTCTCGATCGTGTCCGGCTCACAGATCACACTGATGACTTAAAGGAGAATATCCCCTTCAACTCATCTCTGAACGCAATCCACTCGACACGTCCCGAAACGTTCTCTCTCATTCATTTCCTTTCTTCCGCTCTCTCTACTCGGATCCAAAAACTCGTTCTCCCAATTCTCTACGACCCGAAGAATCCCCCTGACCTCTCAGCAGAGGAGGAAGACCAAGACGCAGACGAAGAGGAGGGAGGAGGCGAAACAAGTCAAGCTGAAGCGTTTCGAGCTTCGATGCGAGCGAAACAGGCGGAGGAACTCGCGCAGAGTGGAGAGGGGTTGAAGAGGAAACCGAAGGGATTACCGAAAGGAGGAGGACCGTTCAAGGGGTTTGCGTTTGTCGTTTTGAGCAACAAGGAAGAGGTCGAGAGAGCGTTGAAGGAATGGTCGGGGAAGAGGGAGAGTGAAGGTAGCGATGAGGCCGCCGAGGAGGAGGCAGAAGAAGCAGAAGACAGGATGGAAGAAGTAGAAGGGGAAGGGGAAGAAGCGAAGAAATCGACAGTAAAGGGGAAGGGGAAAGCGAAGAAAGAACTGAGTTGCCGGGAAAAGGCAAAAAGAGGTGGGCTTAGAGCGATGTCCTAGTAAGTTCTCGCTCTCTACTTCTCACGCGAATCTCGTCGCTGAGCATCTCTGTGCATCGCAGTGCACGTTGGCTCGAGCTTAAGAAAGAATACCTCGCATATCGAAGAACACTCGAAAAATTACTGGAAGCTCAAGCGTCTGGAGAACTCGATCAACTACGGAATCCACCCGATGTCAAAGATCAGCCACCTCATCTTCAGCAACAACAATCTTCTTCCCTCGATACTGCTCCTCCCGAACCTCCCTCCCGCAACAAACGAGCTTCTTCTCCTCACGCCGAGTCTTCATCTCACAAACGCCCGAAACGCGAACGAGCATCATCTCCTTCCCTCTCTTCCCTTCTCCCTAGCGGTGGTAGCTCTTCTCTCCCTCGTCACACTCGCCCTCTTCGTACTCCTTCGCCTCTCCCACCCTCAACAACCGAGCATGGTCCACTCGACCTGACTTCCGACGTAGCTCTCTCGATCCAAGGTGCGTATCCCCAAGGCTGCGTTCTGTGGGTCAGAAACGTACACGAGAAGAGTTCGAAAACGAGTTTGAAAGCTCTGTTCGGGAGGTTGTTGGATGATTTACAAGAAGGGAGTGGGAAAGGAGTCGAGTTTGTAGACTACGAGAAAGGGTTGGAGACGGTCAGTCTTCTCTTTCTCTTCCCGTCGTTCGGTCTGCAGAACTGACTTTAGTTTTTCGCGATTTGCAGTGTTATATTCGATTCTCCTCGGCACCTCTAGCAGCTCTCACTGAATCTCATCTCCTCTCGACGATCACATACCATCTCTCCCGCGACACACTCTCTCCCGTCGACACTCTCTCGGAAGAAGACCTCAAGAAGGCGCAAGAACAGGACCTGAGGAGACCTATCGCGGTCGAAATGTTACGAGGAGAACGAGAACGACAATACTGGGCGAGTCTACCGGAGAGTACGAGGAAAGCGGCGAGATTAGGCGCGGGAGGGAAAGTTGGATTGGTTAAAGAACCGAGAGGATTCGTTGGTGGATCGAATGGAGAGGACGAACAACAAGGAGAAGAGACTAGCGACAGAAACGGGAATCGAAATGGGTTTGAACCGAGTAGGAAGCGGAAGAAGCCAAGTCGAATGTGATAATAACGAGATGAATCAAGGGTTCGATTCGAGTTGTTCGATTTCGTCGACCGTTTTCAGAGGGTATCGGATATTGTTCCTCATTTCCTGTTCAGTCGACCACGAATCAGCTCAATTACATCGAGTAGAGACTGTATAAACTTACGAGAGCAACCTCCTTGATGTGTTCAAGGTAACTTTCCTCGACCTGAACGGCGAGCAGTTCTTCCTGCAGAGCTTTGTACGCTCGATTGTACTGCTCAGCGTGCTCTTCCAGCATTGCCAACAACTCAGGGGCGAAATTGCTGCGAGAGAAGAGTGTTAGTCGCAGGCTAGAACGAGCAAGTCACAAGCTAGAACGAGCAAGAGAGAAAAACTCACGGATTCATCGCTCTTTGCAATTCCCTCATCTGTTCCTCTGTCAACTCTTCACCCTCCTCCAACTCTCGTACCTTTCCCTCAAGAAGATCGTGAACGTCCAGATCCGCCGTTTCTTCATTCGTCTCTTGCACTTTCTTCGGACTTCGAAACACTCGAGGAATCAAAGGAGGTTCAATCCTCTTCCTTCCTTTCGGTTTCTTCTTCTTCTTCCTTTTCTCTTTCCGCGTCTCATCTCCATCTTTCTGACTTCCTCGAGATCGCTGAGTCGAATCTGAACCATCTCCTTCCTCATCCTCACTTTCTTCCGCTCCCGATCTCGTTTCGCCTGGAGCTACGTCCGGAAAGTAAGTCGACTCATCTTCTTGCGTTCGAGGTGTCTCGTCACGATCCGCATGTTTCTTGGGTCTTCCCCGTTTCTTCGCGGGTTGATTTGGATCTTTCTGAGGTTTAGTTCGAGGTCTTCCTCTCTTCTTCGGTTCTGAAAGTTTCGGCGTTGACTCAGAGGAGTGCGATGTTGGGGTTGCTTGAGGAAGGGGAGGAGGAATTGGAAGTTCAGCGGAAGAGGGATCGAGAGATGGATCGAAGTGTTCGAGTCCTTGGATCGCATTTCCGTTTCGAGCGACGAGAGAGGCGATTGAACTTGGTCCAGGTCCTGCGATCGCTCCATCTTCCTCTCTCTCGGTCGTGGTGTTTGTGAGGAAGTTGTATTCGGGAAAGGGTTGGAGAGTTTGAGATTCGGAAGAGGCGGAGGAGAGAGGATTCGAGTAACTTCGAGTGATGTTGTGAGAGGCTGCGAGAGCTGAGCTCCGTCGAGGTCGAGACGATTGAGAGAATGCAGAGGAGAAAGTGACGGGACGAGAGGAAGAAACGTCGACGGGAGTCGGAGAGAAGGAAGTCGAAGAAGGAGTTGAATCGAGGGAGGGATCAATCGCTTGAGAATTCAGGAGGGCGAAGAACTGATCTGTCGCTTCGTCGCCTTCACTCGTTGATGCCATTCTCCTGAGGGCTCGAGTGGGACTGGGTGCGAGAGAGGAAAGGAAGTGCGAGAGGAGAAGATCAGTGAGAACTCGCTCGGATACCTTAGGATCAACAGTGAAGCTTGATAGACTTACTCTCAGAGTTCCCAGAGCGTGACCGACTCGCGTTCAGCCTCAGAAAGGTAGAGATTGCCCTTCTAAGATGATCGTGTTGAGCGAGTTCCACCTCTTCAACTTGAGCTCGTTCAGTCCGACAAATGGCTGTGAGATATATCTGGAGGTTTGTTTGTTGATCTAGAGCTTCAAAGGTGGGCGCTTAGGGTAGCAGTGAAGAAAAAGAGGCCAAAAGAGATCTTCGGAACTTTTGCCTCTCTACCCTTCACTACGAACCGCTGCATTGCTCCGATACGACTCACCGATATCCCCAGATCCCTTCGCACCAACAGCCTCATCGACACTCGCCCAATCTGGCTGCTCCGACGGCTCTCGACTGAAGAATGGATTCGTCTCGTCCTCCTTCCCTTCATCACGCTGATGCGAGCCAAGACCCCGCTGTAAGATCAAAAAGGCGTTAGCTTAGAAGAGGATGAGCTGAACAGGAGAAGACGATTGAGGACTCGCTCTCTTCGCATGCCCCGATCCGCATTCCGAAGTCTCTTTGTTGAACCAAGCGCTCACGGCTCCCTCTCCTGGCGTATACTATCTCCCTGTTTGCTTCTACTTGTAATCCCCTGTGGTCGAACTGCTCCGGGATCCGGCGGGAAAGACAGGGTCCGTTACAGCTCAGACAGGAGAACGGTCTCTTCTGCCTCTTCGCCTCTGTCTGCCGCGACATAGTTGGTTGGGCTCTGTACAGCCACTACTAGGCTGAGAGAACTATCTGCAAGTCGAAAAGCATCGAAACAGTTGCGTGTCGACAAACTGGCATCGAAGCACTTCTGCAAATCTTCCCAAAGCTCTTTTGACAGCGCTCCTTTTGGTCCACTTTCGGTTGTACTTCACGCTCGAAAACTTCAAGCCTCGAGAATATCGACGACGATGTGCAAAGTGGGGCAATGGGTTCGCACATCGCCAACATCCGGAACTTGAAAACACATGTTTCAGCCGAGAGTCCAGAAACCTTGTGATGGCTCGCTGACCCATCATTCGGTACCACTGCACCCTTAATCTTGGTCGATAAATGACAACACCGAGGAGGAATCCGAATGAATTGAAGGGAATGGGTTCATACTTGCAATATACAGGAGAAAAGGTCAACGGGAGAATTGTCTGTTTCGTCTCGGGATTCAGCAGACATTCACGGCCGAAGAGAAGCAAGAGAGTACGGAAACCGACCTCCTATGTTCGTCCGTCGTCCAAGCGGACCTCGCCTTGTCCGAAGCGTCCATCGCTGTCTTTGTCGTTTTCCTCTCCTTCACTTTCTGTTCTCATCCTTAATCCATAAATAGTAAACTTGAAGCGCCATTCACCACAGTCAATTTCAACTTCTTGCTCGAACCATTCGAGATCCTCCCAGTCGAAATCGTCGTCGATGTCGATCTCGATTCGGTCGATGTCGAGCCCATGTTCGTCAACAAGGGAAAGAGCGTATCTCAGAGGTTCCTTGCGATCGTAGAAGTAGAAGTCGCCGACCGCTCTGTTGTAATATTCGACGATTCGGCTCTCGAGAATTCGGATGAGTGACGAAAGATTACTCCTGACGACGAGACCGGCGGCTCGGGCTTTATTCTCCGTCTCGATAGTTCGATGTAGGCAATCCGAGATCCTCTCATACCAGGGAGAATTCCAACCTTCCATTTGCGCCGGATTTGTGGCGCCTTGGAGGAGAGAAAGGGAAGCGCCTTCGGAGTCTTCTGGGTAGTCATATTCCTCCTCCGCGTCCTCGAAGTCAAACTTGCGACCTGTATCAAGGCCACGATACTCGAGGTCGAGGGTGCGGAGACGCGGTAGATGATCGAGTTTTGCGAGGAGTTCTTGGAGTTCGGGATATTGTCTGTGATATGCGAGGCGGAGAGAAGTGAGGTTGGGAAGATTGAGGAGATGGCTCTGAAGACTCTCGGAAATGAAGGGAGAATCCAGGTGGAGGTGCTGAAGGTTGGGAAATCTGGGAAGGAAACGGACCATGGATTTATCGCACTCGGAGATGGATTGCATCTTCAGTCGCAGAAGAAGGAGTCCAGGATCGAGAATGTTGAGGAGTGGGGAAATAGGTTGATACTTGTCGACGTGAACGTCGAGGGAAAAGATGGACGCCGCTGGGAAGAATCGGAGGAGCGTAGACGGATCCTGGCCGGCGAAGAAGTAGTTGGGTTCATGAACAGCGATCTGAAGCACTTGACGAGCGGGCGACCATTCTGTCTTTTCCTCCTCCTTGTTCGGTAGCGATGAGACCTCGACAAGGCGAAGAGTCGGAATCCGACTAAGACAAGATACGATTGAAGAGGTGAGCGGGAGTCCGGAAAGGCGACAGATACGAAGTGAGGACAGGAGTTGCGAGTGTTGCAGGAACGCTTGAGCGTTTGCCGCGATGCTCTGATGGAAGTCGATTTCGATGAGATTCGGTAGACGGCTCAAAAATCGCTTGCTAACGGGCCCTGCGTCCCAGTATATGGCGAGGCTCCATACAAGTCTCCTCGTGTGTCGACCGTTGTCCGGGCAAGCGTCGAGCGAGTGGACAAGCCCGCAGAAATTGCGTGCGCCTGAGTCGACGGTGATCGCATGATAAATCGCTCGTTCTTGCGAGGGTAGGAGCGCCTTGGAAATTGGATGGGATGTCAGCTTCGAGTCCCAGCTTGAGGTTGCGGCTGCGAGTTCGAAGATGTCGTCGAGGAGTTCGCCCGGCAAACCAGAGAGATGAGCCGTTTCGACCTATTCTCGGCCAGAAACACAGTCAACTTCAAGCTCAAACCATACCGAGGGAGTCCTCTGACCTTGTCCGACAATGTGGTCGCCTGAAGACTTTCTGAGATTCCTTCGACGATGTCCGGATCGGCCTGAAGAGATGAAGAGCGAAAGTGACGTGAGTGAGCGAATGCGGTGAGAGACGGCTCGACGCGAGAGAAACATACCTCAGAAGTCATCGATTGCCTTCACAGCGTGTGTCTTGCGTTTCGAACTTGAAGAGGAAGGGGAGGGATAGGGGGAGAAGGGGAGGGATAGGGGGAGAAGGGGAGAGGGTGGAGACCGTTTGAAGGACGAGTTGTTGCTAACAATCGGAAGGCGTGCAGATCGGAGAGGGCGGAGAGCTTGGCAGGAGACGACCAAGGATGGAGGTCAAGGGAAAGAGGAAGAGAGAGCAAAAGGCGGGTCGAGCGCTGCTTTGAGTCGGTTCGAACAAGGGATCTGAGCGGTCCGCGGAGCATCTTTGTTGACGACGACGAATGAATGAATCGGAGGAGACGTATGACAGAGAATCACGACGAGAAGCTTCGAAACAATTTATCCAGCTAATACGAGAAGACGCACAGCGCGAGCCCAGCTCGAATCGTGTCGGATTGAGTAGTTGACTCGACTCTGTTGACTGAACGAAGACTCCGAGGGAGATGGATCGAATGAGGATAGACGGTATTTCGAATGCACAGCGCCAAACGACAACCGGAAAGCGACTATTTCTTCACGAGGTTTAGCACGGTTCTGACCTCGAATGAAGGGGAACAGAGGACTCACGCCTTACATGAAGTCAGTACTTTCAACCACTACCGCACTTCGCTTACTCTTGATCCGAATCATCGTCCTCTCCTTCCTCTTGGTCCAAGCTCCTAAATTCCGACTGCGTCTCGAGCCTCAGACCGTACACACGACACCAATCATCACTTGCGCATCCGGCGACTCCGTTGACTCTGACTTGGAACCATTTGAGCGCGTTGTTGTCGAAATCGTCCTCAAGATTGATCTGGAGTCTGTCGATGTCGATTCCGACTCTTTGAGTGAGAGAAAGAGCATATCGAAGAGGATCCTTGTTGCCGTAGAAGTAGAGATTCCCAACCCCCCGATTATACAATTCGACGATCTGAAAGTGGAAAACTCGGATGAGTTGGGGTAGGTTGCTTTCAACGAAGAGACCGGCTGCTTTCGCTTTCTTCTCCATTTCGACGACTTGAGGTAAGACGTCTAAGATTGTATACTCCCAAGGATGACGCCAGTGCCTCATGTACGCGATATCGGTTTTGTTTTCGAGCAGGGAGAGAGAATTGTCGTACTGCAGTTCGTCGTCTAGATTCTCGAAATCCTCCTCCGCTCTCACAAAGTCAAACTCTGTGCCCTGTTGGATGCCGAGGTACTCGAGGGTGAGTTTGCGAAGATGAGACACGCGGTCGAGTCCTTCAAGTTTACTGAATCGAGATTCGGATGTCGTTCGTCGCAAGATAGGCTAACGGAGACGAGGTTCGGGAGATTGAGGAGATGGGTTTGAATAGAGGGTGAAGCGAAGCACGAGTCGAGATGGACGTGCTGAAGTTTTGAGAATTCCGGAAGGAGGTGGTCTATCCATCTGGTCTTTGGGTAGAGATTAGCAGCGCCCAAATGGAGGGATAGGAGTTCGATGTCGAGAGCGTCAAAGATTAGATGGATAGGGTCTTCGTCGGCCACGTTCGTTTCGAGACAGGAAATCGAGGCCGAAGGGAAGAACTGAAGGAGTTTCGATGGAGGCAGATTGCGGATAGGGGACGTAGATTGAATCGTGATTCGCAGTACTTGACGTGCTGTCGGCCAGTATCCTCCTCCTCCTCCTTCACGTTCTCGATCGAGGACAATTCTACAACGCGAAGAGGTGGAATTCGGCTCAAACAATCGACGATCGAGGAAGTGAGCGTGACATCCGGGAATCGAAAGGTATGGAGGGAGGGGAACAATTCTGGTCGACTCAATAATTGAAGGGTTGTTGCTTTATTGCGGTGGAAATCGCCCTCGACCGAATTCGGCAGAAACTGTAAGAGCGTAGCATGCGCAAGCAACGCCTCGCCGAAGTATCCAAGGGACGGGAAGACGAGTTCCTTTGTGTGTCGAGCTTTCTGCGGTTCGGCGTCGAGCGTACGGAGGAGCTGAGACGAGTTGCTCGGCGTTCTGAGGGTAATCGTTCCGTAAAGTGCTCGTTCTTGCGAGGGTAAGAGCGGCTTGGAGATCGGCCGAGTCGTCAACGTTTGCGAGCTTGTAGTCGATGCTGCGAGCTCGAAGATGAGGTCGAGAATTTCGCTGGGCAGGCGAGAGAGATGATCCATCTCAGAGTAAGCCTGATGTCGATGAGAACAGGTCAGCTCTCACTCGGTACGCAACCTGATGAGAGGCAGGCATTACCTTGTCGACTCGCATGCTGTTCTGTCCAGATCCTTGCCGTCCTCCTCCTGTCCGTTGATCAACCTGGAAGTCTCAAACAAAAACGGAAGCGTTGAGTCCGAGTGAGCGACTGCAGCGAGAAGGACTTCAGCGGTGCAATGACATACCTCATTTGTCATCGTCTGAGTCTATAGCAACAGCTAGGTTGCAGCGTCGGCTGGAGAGTCGAGAGTTTGGAGGAAAGTAAGTTGAACGACTGTTTGCTCCCTAATCAGGGACGTCTGGTCGGATACTTTGCTTCTACGGTTGCCGAGAGAGTTTAAGCTTGTTGCAGGTGATCCAAGAGCGATATTCGAGGGGTTGGCGAAGAGTGGAAGACGAAAAGAGATCTACCGAAAGATTCTCTCCTCTTTCGTCTCCTTCTCCGCCTTGATCCACTTAGTTCGACTTCGGACGCTATGGCTAGCGCACTCCTCGAGTCCCCACTCCATCGGATTCCGACTTTATGGTCTCTCTATCGTCCTCTCCTTCGAGCGACTCGATCCGCTCCGCTCGACCTGAAAAACGTCAAGCGTTACACGGATACATTCGAGATGGCTTCAAGAGGTCAAAGAAGCTAGGGAATGTCGAGAAGGTGAAAAGGAAATGGATTGAGGCTGAACAAGTTTCGTCGTTTCCTCTCTTCTCCGCCTGTCAAAGAGCGCTCTGACCTACTTTGAGTGCACAGCTATTGCAACAACTCGAAGGATGCTCGACATCGATGAGTCACCTTGAGAGGACGAGGAAACTAGCTCGACATCTCGTTTCTCGTTCTTCCCTTCCGATTCATCCGCCTCCTGCTTCACCTTCCGCCCTCACTTCATCACCCCGAACTCGTACAAGACGTCGAGAACGTCCCTCTATCCTACATGCGACTCAATTCTCCCCACCGATGCTTCGAATTCGACCTCAACCGATCGGAACGAGCATGATGATTTTCAATCGACGACGAAAGAGTCAGAAACGGTTCGATCAGCTTGTGATCGCTCGAGCATACGTCGAGATGATGCGGGAGGAAGAGAGATTCGAGAGGAGGACGAAGGGAGGCAATGAAGGAGGGAGGAAATGGGGAGGAGAGTGGATTGAGTGGATCAAGGGGGCGAAGGAGAAGGAACGACGAGAGCAGACGAGGAATAACGTAAGCGAACTCTCTATAGTCTCGGAGATGCTGCGACTGACTCTCTTGTGCGAGAACAGATGAGAATTCCGGAAGAGTTGCAGGCGAGAGCGAACAAACTCAACAAAGAGAGGGAACAACGGAGGAGGTTAAAGCCTAGTCAGGCTCGGTGATCGACTCAAGACATTACGCAGTTGAAGTCGATCCTGTCGACAATGAGTGATTCGAACGAAGAACAGCAAGAGGAAACGAAACTATTTCGTCGCTAGGATCAAAGCTTCGAACGGACCCTCAACAATCCCCTCTCCTCCGGCGCTCTCTCCTTGCTCTACCGCGGTATTTCGTCGCCTCACACATGATCCGACTTCGCTCTTGACGTTTGTCCTCTCCCTCTCGACCAACTCGCGGCAATCCGACGGAGTTTGAGGTGCTCCACTTCTGAATCCGCTTTCCCGTCTCTTCTCCCCCTCTTCCCCCCCTTCTTCCGACTCTCGACAACAGCTCACTCACTCAGCACATCGCGCTATGATCCGGTCATCTGCAAAGCGCCTCATCGCTTCACGTCCCTCTCTTCGACTTCGCCCTTTCAAACACGCGATTCGACGGCCTGAGCCAAACTCGAACATAGATCGCTTCGAGAGGAATGTGAGATATCTGAGTAGTAGTAGAGTAGTAGCTGGCGAGATCAAGGAATTCAAGCTCGCGGACATTAGGGAAGGAATCACTGAATGCGAAATTGTGAAATGGTGAGCTCTCTCTCTACTTGTATCATTCAGACCTCCGGAAGAGGGATACAGAGACGGTTAAGGCCTTTTGAGAACGGAAGGCAGCCACGGACGTGTCATCTTGAGGTCAGAAAAGCTTACATTCTTTCGTTTGAACTCTGTCTTCTCTCCTAACAGGCTAGTGAAACCGGGAGATATTATCACTGAGTTCGATCCAGTAGCTGAAGTACAGTAAGTAGACCGTACACACTTCGTTCAAGAAATGCAAGAGCTCACGACTCATCCTCTCTTTTGTCGATGAACTAGATCGGACAAAGCTTCAGTCGAGATCACCTCACCCTTCTCCGGCACGATCAAATCGGTTACGGGGGACGTCGGGGACATGCTGAAAGTTGGAGCGACGCTATGTCGGGTGGAATTGGAGGGTGGAGAAGAAGGAGGAGCAATTAGCGACACGCCTCAAGCTCAATCTCAGTCGTCAACCACGAAAGCGCCGAGCAGCGAGGGTCACTCTACAAGCAGTGGATTGAAGATCACGAAAGCGTTCAAGTTGGCGGATATCGGAGAAGGAATCACGGAGTGTGAAATCGTGAAATGGTAGCTCAAATCTCTCCTCTCTCTTACTCCGCATGGAACTGTCAGAGCTGACGTACTCTTTCGTCGCTGACAGGCTTGTGAAACCTGGGGACGTAATCGAAGAGTTTGATCCGATCGTCGAAGTAACGTGAGTGTCGGATTCGAAAGTACTTTCCTTTCGATTCTCAGACTCATGACAAATAAATGTACGCAGATCCGACAAAGCCTCCGTCGAGATTACTTCTCCCTTCTCTGGAAAGATCGAATCACTCGCCGGAGAAGTTGGAGAAATGTTGAAAGTCGGTTCAACTCTCTGCGAGATTCAAGTCGTCGCCAGCTCGGAAGAACCACCTTCTCTCTCGACGGAATCACCAGCGACAAAGACAGCAGCCCAGGAGGAGATCCCTCACCCAGTTCGACCTGATCCTGGACTCGATCCATCCTCTTCCGTCCTCGCAACTCCTGCTACTCGTCGATTCGCTCGTGAACTGTCGATCGATCTCACTCGAGTAACTCCCACGGGTCGGGATGGGAGAGTGACAAATGGGGACGTCCTGGAGTATTCGAAACAGACTCAAGGAGGAGGAGAAACGAAACCTTTTATTCCGTTCGAACGACCGCCGATCGATACCTCTGGACCCTTACCCACGTCCTCCTCTCCTTCTTCCTCCTCAGAATCAATCTCGCTCTCTCCGACTCGTCGAGCAATGTTCAAAGCGATGACTCAATCCCTCCAAATCCCTCATTTCGCCTACTCCGAAACGATCGATGTCACTCTTCTCGAACGACTTCGGACTTCCCTCAACTCGAACATCCCACTCGAGTATCGCAAAACTCTCACTCCTCAAGACGCTGCTTCTATCGAACGAACGAGACAATGGCAAGAACCGACGATTGAGACAGAAGATTCCGCGAAATTCGATCGAATCACCCTCTTACCTCTCTTGATCAAATCCCTCTCCGTCGCCTTACACTCTCACCCTCTTTTCCTCTGCACCCTCAACAAGAGTCAAGATGCGGAGCCGACTCTCACGAGACGATCAACGCACGATATCTCCCTTGCGGTTTCTTTCCCTTCTCCTTCGGGAGGTCTCTTCACTCCCGTTCTCCGTTCCATCGAAAACCAGTCTATCTTCTCTATTGCCTCGCAACTGACTCTTCTCCAATCGTTCGTCTCGACTTCAGGGGAAGGCGTTCCGAAGTTTCCTCCGCAATTTCAAGGCAATAGAACAATCACTCTGAGTAATATAGGAGCAATAGGAGGGAGGACTACGCATCCGGTGATCCCGCCGACGGGTCAATTAGCGATCGGAGCGATGGGGAGAGTTAGGGTTGAACCGAGATTCGCAAATGAGGAGAGAGCGAGGAAAGTCGCGAAAGGAGAAATGAGCGATGAGGGAGGGGAGTGGAAAATCGAACCGAGATTAGTTATGGTCAGTCGAGACTTCATACATCAATTTCTTGAGTTGAATGGGACACTGATGAAAAACTTTCGAGTATTGACAGGATGTGACTTTTTCGGCGGATCATAGAATCGTTGAAGGGGTCGAATTGGCGAGATTGGTCGAGACTTGGAAGAATGTTATCGAGGATCCTACGAGGTTGTTGATGTAGACCTGCTGTTTCGGGAACGAGGAGTCCGAGCATGAGCTTGCGAAAAGATGCAAAATAGATTTCGGAAACGACCATCCTTCGCTTCGCTTCCGCAAACAGAGCGTTTCCTGCTGCTGCTTGTATCGATGAGAGCGTCTCATCCTCATCCTCATGTTCTTGCTCTCCCAAAACTCAGCAAATCGTACTCAAGGGTATAAAATTCACAAAAAAACCCTTCTAACTATCTATTTCCCACTTCACACCTCAGAACCCTCCCTCCACGAGAGTCTAGACTAGATTAGGAAAGCATAGTCATCCAAGCCAACAAGAAGAACAACATGAACAACGGGAACACTGCCAAAACCGCTCGATCTTTCTCCAACCTCGTTCCCGCGAGGAAATTCACCGCAGCTACTCAACCAATTCACTCATCAGCACTACTTCCTCCCCTACTCAGAGAGAAGAGCCGAGAAGGGAGAGATGGGATGGGATGGGAGAAGGAGAAGAGAAAATGACGTACCCCAAACGGACCAAGCAAAAGTTGCGAAACAAATCGGTAATCGAATCCACAACATTTTCACGAAAATACTCACGAATGCCGCGAGATCCAATGGGAAAATACAATACCCTAATACGCAGAGTGATTGGAAGAATGACCTATTATCCCATCCCGTCACCAGAACGAGGAAATTCAGCACAAGAGCGAGAGAGGAGAGAAGGAGGAGAGGGAAGAGGGAACGAACACTTTTCCACCGAGTAGCTTTGCGTTCAGAGTTACGACGACTGAACCGAGCCATACAATCACGAATACTCCGGTGAAGATTTGGAGAGATTGTTCGGCGGGAGCTGGCGAAAGTTCAGTCGAGGAACGAAAGGTCAGATTCACTTCGTACCATGAGACTTGGAACGACAGAGAGAGAGAAGAATGTAGCTCACCGTTAGTCGATAGGAGAATCGCCAGTGTTAAACAGAACTGCAAACGAAAAGAGGGGCTTGATAGTTTGAGTGAACGAAACTCGAAACAAAAATCGAATCCTTCTTCGCCTTACGAGTAGAGGTCCCCATAGATCCCAATCCCTCAACACGGCATTATCCGACTGAGGGTACAATACTTGAACGACTTTGTTCCCGATCGCTCGCAAGTCACGCATCTGAAACACAAGGCGAGCAAACTTTCAGCAACGTTTACGGACGAAACAAGTTTGCTCGTGGTTGCGACTCACGATAGTTTCCGTTACTGGTTCATCGAGAGTATCTGATCCAGTATACCTATCCATCCATCCCAATACAAGCGTCGTCAGTCCGGACTTTCTCTTTCGGAAATCCACGTCAAAAGACCCGCTTTTCATCGTTCAACAAGCCCCAATCTCTTCTCCTTCGCCGAGAGACCCAACAAATAAGCAGCGAGTTTCAGAATCAGAACTAACCTCGTCTCAGTCTTGATCCCTCCAAACGTCGTACTCCTCTGCGTTCTCTCCCCTAATTGTTGTCCATTAGGTCCACTCCCTATCCTTCCCTCCAATCCTGCTCCTGCTCTTCCTACTGTCGATCGATCTTCGAAGTTGTTGCTAGGAGAGATTGCTCGACCCTTTCCCTTTGAGGAGGAGGAGGGAACTGTGTGAGTGGGGAGAAGTCCACGAGAGGAAGTTGCGACGAGATCTTCTTCTTCTTCTTCGTCGGAGATATCGGGAGCGATCTCGTAAGTTGAGGAGGAGGCCATCACTGTCGAGACTGGGAGAGATGGAGTGAAGAGTAGAGAGGGAAGAGATGAATTAATCGATTATCGCCTGTTCTTGCGGCTCGCGTTTCGTGATCTGCAACTATTTTCAGCGGACCGAGTACACTGTATTGGACAGGTCACTCGAGTCGGATAGCTCACAGGAGAGAGAGGTTGTTGACGCGTATTCTCGAAATTACTCGAAACTATGTCTCCTCTTCCTCTCTCTCTTCCCGACTCCTAAACGCCTCTCTGATGCCTCAGTAACTCCTTAACCAGTACGACACTTCACGACGCCCGACCATCTTCAGTGAATCACGACCTTGCTCCTCCTCTTCCTCTCCTCACTCAACCTCGAAAAACAACAAAACAAACATCTCCCCTCTCCGACTCATGACTTCCCCAATCTCTGCACCAGTCGACATCTCTACGATAGAAGCCGCGAAAGAGAACATCCTCCCTTTACAATCCGGACGAAGTGCGACTCACCTCGCATCCGTTTTGGGATCATCAACGAGTTCGACTCGTTCGGGACTCGGAGTCAAACTCGAACTAGAACACCAACGATTTCGATCCCAAATCTCTGCGGTCGAAACTTGGGAACGTACTGGAGAATGGGACGAGTCATTATCGTCGTCGTCGGGATTAAAGTTGAACGAAGTGATTCAACTCTCTGAAGATCCACTCGATATCTCTCATCAATACGTTCGATTCATCATCTCAAACTATCCCTCTGGTGCCAACGCCTCGAACAAACTAGTCCCCGTCCTGGAAGAGACTACTCGAAGGTTCTTGGGAGACGAGAGGTATACGAACGATCCAAGATATTTTCGATTGTGGGCTCATTACGCGAAGAACATGGAGCAGAGTTCGGAAGAATGTTATAGGTTCTTGTTTGCGAAAGGGATCGGGGAGAAATTGGCCGCTTTGTATGAAGAGTATGCGAAAGTTTTAGAAAGCGTTGGAAAGTAAGTCCTCTCCTTCTCTCCCTCGCGCACCAGATCCCACTCGACTGACTGGTGGGTGCGGGTGAGTAGACGTAAACAAGCGGATCAAATTTATCTCCTCGGAATCAACCGACGTGCGACCCCTCTCGATCGTCTCAAACGTTCTCATCTAGATTTTCAAGCGAGAATGCTAGTCGCTCCTCCTCTACCTTCTCCTCCTCGTCCCTCTCCTTCTGATTCCGATTCATCTCGCACTGTCCGACCTATCCTTGCCTCATCATCGACTACTCGACCTGCGACAGGAGGAACTGGAACGACGGGGGGAACTGGAGTAGGACCAAAAGGGAATGGTTCAATGTTTGCCGTTTTCAGAGATGATTCCTCCTCCTCATCAGCAGCAGGAGCAGGAGGAGCGGGTCAAGAAGCGGAATGGGATGATTTCGGAACGGTCAAGAGTAGGAAACGTGAAAACGATCAGGAAAAGAAAGAATGGAATGGTGAAACTATGCCTCAATCGGGAGGAGTCAGAATCGACGGTCAAGCTCCTGTTGCTGCTGGTGGAGTTTTCGGAGGAGGAGGAGGAGGGGGGTTCAAATTAGAAGTGTATCGAGATGAGGTGAGTCTCCTTTCCCATCTCCCTCCAAATTCCCGAATGAAACGAGAGCTAATAACTCTGCGAATCAGACTGCAACCGCCCTACCGACCTCTCATTCCCTCCTCGAATCCGACGTCTTCACTCGCTCGAATCGAGCTCCTTCAGAAGCTGAACAACTCCGAATCAACCCGTTCAAGAACTACTCAAGCGCCGACGTAGACCTCTTGACCAAGGATCCGTTGGAGAACCTTCAGGTGCTTGCTCCTACTTCCTCTTCTTCATCATCGTCTTCGACTTCGGGAGTGAAGAAAATCAAGAAAACCACCTCTTCAACTTCTGCTTCGACGACGGGGGAAAAGAAACGAGTGAAATCTTCTTCCTCCTCCTCTTCCTCTTCCTCATCGAAATCAAAACCTTCCTCCTCCTCCTCAACCTCTACAACGACCGCGACGTCAGCAGCGGAATCCCTCGAACCTCGACCACAGCAAATCTCGTTCAAACTCGAAATCCTCCGTTCGACTTCGACTCGAAGCGGTTGGATCTCATTCGAAGAAGAACGAGTGAACCGTCGGGCCGCGAAATATGTTCTGGAGGAAGTTGAGAATTGGGGTGGATGGGAATTTAGGGAGAGGTGGGAGGAGGAATTCAAGAGAACTGGGAGTGAGTACCTCCTTTTTCTTTTTACTCTCTGGGTGGGTTGGAGGAGTTTGAGTGATGAGGCTGATGTTGAATGGGGATGTGATAGGGACGACTTATAAGATTGATCAGGAAACGGGTTGGCCGGTTTTGTATGATTCGAATGGAGGTAAGTCTCTTCATTTCTTGTCGAGAACAGAAAAGATGACTGAGCTTTCGTGTTGTTTCTAGCACCGCTCTACGACTTCCTTCGACCTCCGACACCGGTGAAAGAAGCTACACCTCCTCCTCGACCTATCGAAGTTGAAGTTCCTCCTCCTTCTCCCTCACCTATTCGAGCTGCGTCTCCCGTTCGATCTTCTCCCTCTCGAACCCCTCCTCGACTCGACGAAGGAACCGATGAACCTCAATCTCCTCCTTCCGATTCCTTCGTTCCCATCGATCCTAATGCACCTCCTTCTCCGACGATCAACACGAAAGCCGCGAACGCATTCCTCGACGGTTTATTCGCGAAAACTCTCGATTTCACTCGATTCAACGGGAAAACCTCCCACTCGACTGAGGACGACGATGATGAATCGCGAGACGATCCCTCCGAAACGGGCGAAGAACCTTCTACAGAAGACTCATCCTCCTCCTCCTCCTCCTCCGAAGATGATGACGAAGAGAACGATGGATTCCAACATGGGATCGAGTTCAACCTCGCCGCTAGTCAATTCTCGACTCAACAAGGAGGAACTCAGGCGAGTGAGGTTAGTAACGATGATGGAATGTTTGTACCGTTTAGTCAGACGAGGAGTTCGGCTGGGGACGATTCTTCGTTCTTTGGAAGTCAGAGTCAGGAACCGATCAACGTTGCATCTCAACAAGGAGGAGGAGGAGGATACGGACAAGGATTGTACGCGTTGAACGAGAACGACGAGAACGATGAGAATGTGACACCTCCAGTGGTCGGAGCTCCGATGCAACTTTTCAGGGATGTCACTCCGAGTTCGTCGACTTCTTCTGCAGGAGGAGGAGGAGGAGGAGGATTCCGACCCGTTACGAAAACTTCTCGAGCTCCCCTCGGAGCTAAACCTTTCTCTTCCCTTCCTCTCGACTCTCGACAAGCTCCAATCGGTTCATTCTCCGTTTTCAACGATACTGTACTCCCTTCGTCTTCCTCCCGACCCAATTCTGAGAACGACTATGAAGAACACCCGGCAGAAGATTACGAAGCACCTTTACGAGACGGCGAGGAAGACGGACAAGGATCTCCCGAACGATTCTCACAAGATTTGAGTGATGGATACGCGATGGGACGTCGAGAACGAGGAGTTCCGAGTAGATACGCTCCTTTCGTCGATAACATGACTCCAATCACGGAACGTACTCTCGAAATTACGGCGGCGATGAACAATACGAACAACCTTTTGTCGACTTCGCAACGTTCGAGGAGGTCGAGTGCATTCTCGGGGAATCCGGCGCCGGTACTGGAGGACGATGAACCGAGCACTGAGGAGGAGGAGGACGAAGATGATGATGAGGTTGCAGGGGATCGAGCGTTCGTCGCGAGTTATGAAGCAGGAGGAGGAGGAATCGATCAATCGAATGAAGCGAGTAGCGACGAAGATGGGAATAGCTCGGATAGTTCGACAGATTCGGAGGAGGACAACGGCTTACAACCTCCTCCTTCGCATCAACCAGCAGCTCTCTCCGTCTTACCCGATCCTTCGACTTTCGACGAATCTTCAATCTCTCGACTCTCGATCAGCGCTCAAGATCAACAACCTCCTTCTTTCGATATCTCTCCGAACACCTCTCTCCCCGAAGGACTCACGATCGCAGGGAATCAGAGTGGAATGACTACGGGAATGGTCATCGCCGATTCGACTTCGACCGGTCAACTCTCGGAATCTTCCATCGTCGATCCTTACGATTCAGAGATGCTCTTCAACTACCTCTCCTCCCTTCCTACTCCCATTCAACAACATCCTCTCGTCGTCGACCTCTCTTCTCGATCAGCCGAAAAACTCGCGGGACTTCAAAAGACGGCGAAGAAACGAGCGAACAGTAAAACGAAAGATCGAACCGGGACGATGGACGAAGCATGGGACCTCGAATTAGACGGAGAAGTCTTCTCGGTGCGGGAGAAACTCGGGGAAGGATCGTTTGGAGCGGTTTATCGAATCGCTTTCGCGGCAGACGACGAGGAGGAAGGAGGAGATCAAGAAGAAGACGAATTCGATCTCGAAGGTACCGAATTATTCGTCGCGGTCAAAATCGAACGACCTACGAATTACTGGGAGTTGTTCGTACTCGATCAAATGCAAGAACGACTTTCGGAACGAGCTCGAGAATCAATCTTGACTCCTCATCGACTCTACGCCTACTCCGACGAATCTTACCTCTTACTCGATTTGTGCGATCGTGGAACTCTCCTCAACGCCGTCAATAAAGCTCAAGAATATCGAATCGCGCCTCCTGGAGCTGGAACGACTGGACTCGACGAATTACTCGCAATCTTCTTCACGATTGAACTCCTTCGTACTCTCGAGTCGTTCCATTCGGCTGGATTCATTCACGGAGACATGAAGATCGACAACTGTCTACTCCGATTCGAAGACGTCGAAGGTAGTTGGCAAACGATTTACGAACCGACCGGAGCGAACGGGTGGGGACGAAAAGGACTCAAAGTGATCGATTACGGTCGTTCGATCGATACGACAATGTACGAACCTGGACAACGGTTCTCGTGCGAGTTGAAGACGGATAAGTTCGATTGTATCGAAATGCAAACGAACGGATCTTGGACTTATGAACCAGATTATCATGGAGTCGCTTCGATCGCTTACTGCACTCTTTTCGGTCACTATATGGAGATCGAATCGGTTCAGGTCGAAGGAGGAAAATCGAAACGAGTACCGAAACAAGCTTTCCGAAGGTATCATCAAATCGAACTTTGGACGAAACTCTTCGACTTGCTCCTCAACCCTCGAGATGTCAGACCCGACGGATCTCTACCAATCACCAACGAACTCGTCGAGATGCGAGTGGAGCTGGAGGAATGGCTCAAGGCCAGTTGTAACAAGAATGGGAAGAGCTTGAAGAGTCTACTCTCGAAGTTGTGAGGATCTCTTCTCTCCTTTCTTACTCCGCTCGTACCAGTGAACTGACTCGTTCGTGCTGTCGACAGAGAGAGGAGTTCGCTTACAAGATGAAACTTCTCCATCATTTCCTTTCGTTTTTCACAATCTACGTATTAATCTTTTCTCTTCTATCATATCGCTTGCATCGTCAACACCGTGTTCAATGTCAGACAGCTCTCATCAATCCTGACCGCCAACGAATATGTGAGTTGAAGCTGAGGCTGACGCTAGAGGGTTGCTAAGCAACAGGAGATACGTAGGATCCCAGCATTCCTCGCTTGGTCCTCACAGTACGCCGCACGTGAGCCTGGTATCACTGGGACGCGTCGACGTCGTCGTCGTCGGGAATGCTCCGCGGACCGCTCGGATCCCGTTCTTGAATCGACTCAAAACCCGCTCGATCCGTCTTTTCCTCTGTCTTCCTCTTTCCCTTGACCTCCGTCTTCATTTCTTTTCCCTTTCCCTGGCGCCCTCTGCACGTACTTCAACCCGTCAGCAACTCGTCGTTCGACCGGTCTCCACTCTCTTCCCTTCCTCTCCCTTTTCTCTCCCCTTCCTCGCCCTTTTTCTTCCCGTCCCTCTCCAACTTCGAATCGAGCCAAACCTATTACAAAACACATCGATGACTTCTGAGGTATGTTCTCTCTGCGCCGAGTCCTCTCTCGCTGCACTCGCTCACTCACATCGCTTTCGTTGTCCATCTCGCCCAGGTCGATCAAGACGTCGTCGGAGAAATCTCGGGAGCTCTTCAGGCGACCACGTTGTCGGACAAGGTCAGAGGATTCTCTCAGAATGGTTCGAGCTTGAAGCTGACTTTGTTTCTGACGAAGAACAGGACGAAATGGATCCCCTCTCTCGCTTGCCTCGCGAACTTCTCGATTGCTTCTTCGAACTCGCAGCCGTGACTCCAAGATGGTCAACAAAACTGGAGCTGACGACTGATCCCATATCAAAATCACTTCTACCCTCTCAAGAACGAGCGATACACAAAACGATCACCCTCAACTCCCCGACAAAGTTCGACCTGCTCGTTACGACACTGAACGCTCATCCTGAAAGAGGTCAACACACAACAAAGCTCGTTTGGATAACGCCGTACCGATGGGATCCGGGCATCAGCACCGGACAGCTTTTGTGCCATCTACCAAATCTCCTCGAATTGGGGTTCGGGTACTGCTACGGAGCCACTTCCCAATTCTTAGAAGATCCTAAACTTCTGCCCTCACTCCGGATCTGTCGCCTAATCCACACAAAGTTCAGCTCTTCGATTCTTGACTCTCTGAGCCGAATTCCGACTCTACGACTTGTCGAAGTTTCCCGATTCGAAACTAGCAGGGAGGAGGAGGAATACAACTGGACGACAGCTCCTCAAGTGCTTCAGATTGCCGTCACAACCCTGGGGACCTTGCAGTCTCCGTCTAAACTCCTTCAATACTTCCCCTCGGCATCCATCTCTTCTGTCGACATTGATCTACACTACCGAAACCCTATTCTTCCTCTCCTCGAGACAGTCGGTTCGAGTCTTCTTTGTCTTCGACTACGCGCGAAGTCCAAGCTCGAACTTAACGAACCGATCGACCATCTTCTACCTCAATTTCCGAACCTCCGTCATCTCCACCTCGACTCACCCTTCTATTCTGACTCCCTGACGACCCATCTTCTCTATCTACCTAAACTCGTCTCTCTCAGCCTCACATACTGCCGCCAGACTCCGGATCTTGATTCCCTCTTCTCTCATCTGGATCGACTCCCACACCTCCGTACTCTCACTCTCAACTACAGAATGTCTCAAGGCTACGAGTTGAACATAAATGGAGCGGAGAAAGAATTGAGAGTTCCGGCCGAAGTTGGTCATCTCTCCCTTCTGAAAGGCGCTACTGCCTTGTCCGATATGGAGGATTGGAGGCAGGGCTGCGGTCGAACAATCTCGGAGATTATGGAGGAGCTTACCGGAATGGAGGAACGAATCCGAGCAGCCGGACTCGTCGCCAAGAGTAACGTTTCGGAACTCGTCGAAAAATTCCAGTTCCAGGTCCTCGAATTCTTTAACCGAGCAGTCGGAGATCTCTACTTCAACGGTCGCAAGGATTCTTTGCGATACGCTCAGTCCCTCGCCGAGAAGCATGGACTCGACATCAACAGGCTCGAACTCAATCTCGAGGACGATTTCGACAGGGAGGATCTCGCATGGTTCGAAGTTGAACTCGACGAAGTTGGCGGGATGGGACCTGGTCTTGTGTACGGTCTGAGAGTCAGGATAGAAAGGTTGTAGAGTGCATCGGAGCAAGAGGAAGGAGAAGAACAGGGAACGGTGGAGAGTTTAATCGGATCGAAGCATCAGAATCTTGGGAGAAGCGACTCGCAGGATGACCTGTAGGGTCGGAGAAACATGCCTTCGAGCCGGTTCGTTCTCTTTTTCTCCTGATGCAACACAGCGCCCGCTGACCCACCTGACAAAGTGTCTAGAAGCGCCTCAATTCCCCGAATTCAATTCAGCCTCTGTGTCGCTTCGTAATCTCGCTCTCCCCACTCTCCTTCCTGCAATCAGCCC
This sequence comes from Sporobolomyces salmoneus, assembly GCF_050403485.1. Classification (NCBI taxonomy): domain Eukaryota; kingdom Fungi; phylum Basidiomycota; class Microbotryomycetes; order Sporidiobolales; family Sporidiobolaceae; genus Sporobolomyces; species Sporobolomyces salmoneus. The sequence goes on from NW_027481129.1 coordinate 101,580, forward strand.
TTCAGTGTCTTCGACAGGATCTTGAGCGTGTTAGCAATTGTGTCGGAACATCGCGGCTTCACCAGGCAATGCACATTTGCAGCTTTCGGTTGTTCTCGAGGCCAGCGATTTCAAGTTAGTGCTTCTACGGCCTCGCCGACTTCTCTGCAAGAAACTATCTCCAGTCTGACTTCCCTTCTCGTGGACTTGGGAATCAGAACATGGATGGAGACGAGTATCAGGTCAGAGCTTCGAAACGACAACTTTGAGATCATTCCGAGCTCGACTGTTTTGGCAGCCCCGTCGCCAGTCCCGATGAACCTTTCCAGGCCTGACCTAGCTGCTTGAATCCTCTGCCACTTGTAGACCGTCTCTCCGAGTGTTTGACGCCCTTCGTAGTCGGACAGACGAGAGCGAGTCGCTTCAAAAGCCGAGTCGAAAGCGATACGAGAGATTCTGGATCCGGCGGAACGAGCTCGACCGAGAGCTCAGATGGCTCGCTGTTCGATGGAGCAATCGACGCAGATAGACGAAGGAGAGGAGGATTTGAGTCGAGTTCTGTGCGAAAATCCCATCTTCATCTTCGACTTCTCACCGACCGCTGGGAAACTCTGCTCGCGACACTCGGAACGAGTCTTGAACCCTTTCACCATCGATCAGAGTCAACCCTTCGATCCTATCCTGCTTGCGGAGCGACGCGTGATTGGACTTGATCTCTCCTCGCTCTCTCCAACTCTACACGCGAGGATACTACATTGGGACCACCGTCAAGTCAGTCAGGGAGCTTGGAGGTACGTCCCTATGCTATTTAGTCCCTCCTTACTGCAGCCTATTGCTCATACTCCGTTACTTCCACCTTTGATCTCCCAGTTCGATCAAGAGACGATTGAAGGACGCTCAGGAGTTTTGCCAGACGCCGAGTCGATCAGAAAGGTGGGAATGCTCCGCACCATTGATCCGGGAATCTGAAGTCAACCTCACTCCGCTTGCGAGGACAGGTCATAATGGATCCCCTCTCTCGCTTGCCTGGCGAACTCCTCGACTCCATCTTTGAGCTCGCAGCCGAGACTTCAACTCGGGACCCAAGATTGACGTCTCGCCCGATCTCCAAGTCGCTTCTACTCTCGCAAGAACGAGCGATATTTCGAACGATCACGATCAATTTCTCGTCCGCCAAGCTCTTAAAGCTCCTCGAAATGCTCGATAATCGACCGTACCAAGGGAAGCACACAAAGAGACTCGTCATGCGTTATCCGAAGTCCTGGCCAACGGAGAGTAACGGTGAAAAACTCTTGCGCCATCTGCCAAATCTGGTCGAAATCGAGTTCGAGGACTTCGACGAGTACAAAGTCCTTCACTTTCTCAAACGACCGCAGCTTGTACCTTCCCTCAGTATCTGTCGCTTCCGGGGAACTCAGCTCAACACCTCGATCGTCGACTGCCTCAGCCACATTCCGACCCTCCGCCTCGTTCAGATTTCCTCGATCAAAATCAAGGAGGGCGAAAACTGTTCCGCACCTGCTCGTCAAGTGCTTCACGTCGCTATTGATTCCGATTACCACAATACCCCTCCGTCGCCGACTGTCATTTCTCTATTCTTCCCGACCGCCTCCATCTCCTCCCTCGACATCACAATCTCTCAGAAATCATACCCTCTCCTCTCCCTCTTCGATGTTCTCGATCAAAATATTTCCTTCCTCCGACTACGATGCGATGATCGAGTTGATTTGCGCAACCAAAGAATTGACCACCTTCTCCCTAAATTGACGAACCTTCGATATCTCCACCTCGATCCTCCCTTCGTCTCCAACTCTTTACAAACTCATCTGCTCAGTCTCTCCAGCCTCGTTACCCTCAGTCTCGTTTACACAGAACGAGCACCCAATCTCGACCACCTCCTCTCGCGTCTCGACTCACTCCGGCACCTTCGCAGGATCGACCTCGCATACCTCGACGTCGGAAAAGGTCACGAGCTTGACATGACACACGCAGAGAGGGCATTTGAATACGGGGAGAGTTATCACGACTCGAATTACCTTACGATCCTCGGCGAAATTTCCAACCTGTGCGAGATGGACGGTTGGAGCCTGCCTTGGTCTGAATCGATCTCGGACGTCTTGCCGCAAGTCATCGAGATGGAGGAGAAAGCGCGATCCCTCGGTCTCATCGTCGACAGTAATCTTCCGGAACTCATCCAAGTTTTCCAGCTCGCAATTCTCGAATGTTACAACCGCGCTGTCGCACAACTGTACTTCTACGGTCGCAAGGATTCTTTGCGATATGCTCTCTCTCTCGCCGAGAAGCATGGACTCGACATCAACAGACTCGAAATCAATCTCGACGAGGACGACTTCGACAGGGAAGATCTCGAATGGTTTTACGTTAGGGTCGATGGAGATGCTGGAATCGAAGTCGAAGAGTATTGTATGGCAATGGGATTAAGACTGAGGACGAAGTCGATAGATAGTGATCTAGAGGAAGAGGAAGAAGAAAGCAATGGAGAGTCGAACTGGGGTTCGGAAGAAAGCGAGGTTGACTAGGAATGTGGACAGTGAAGATATGCACTCTCTTGCTTCACTTCTCAGCCCCGTGAGATGGGAGCTAAAGTGCCGAGGGAACAGTCGGTTCTCCAAAATTACTTTTCCCGGTCTTGTAATCTGTGTCTTTTCGCTCTCAGTTGCCTTCGCTTCTCCCTCGGGGCTCCCAGTAGAGGGTCAGAGCCTAGTAGGCTCTTGTCTATCGCACCATCAAGCACTCACGAGCACTGCTCTCCACCCGGGTTTGCGACGGTCATGTTTTGAAAGTCAACGCTTTGGCTTCCGCTACGGTCTGACCTTCAGTTTCTGCAGGAGCTGCACTGGGATCCACAGCCTTGCGTATGCGCTGCCATTCCCATCGTGGGACCAAGAACTGCGGGAGAGCGGGAGAAGATGAACGTCAAACGATGTTCAGATTCCGAGCTGAGCTCAATCACTTCAGCTAAGTAATTGATTTCCCGTCCACTTTCAACGCTCTCGTGCTTCTTGATTCTTCTCGAACGCATCTTCCTGGTAGCTGACATTCTGAAGGGTCGAGAGAACCAGAGCAAGTCGCTCGGACGAGAGGTCTAAAAAGATCAGAAATTCTGGTTTCAGCAGAGCGGGTTCAAACAGAAGCTTATGTGTCTCGCAACACAACGAGTTAGATCAAGGAATGTCAAGAAGGAGAGGAAAGAGGAGCGAGATTTTGTGGGACATCGCCTTTTCGTCCTCGACTTCTCACCATCCTCTCGGAAATCCTGCTTGCGACACTGAATCGAGTGTAAAACCCTCTCGTCATCGGTCACAGCCAACACTCTGATCCTATCTCGACATTGGAGCGACTCGTCATTCGACTTGATCTCTCCTCACTCTCTCCAACTCTTCACTCGAAGATATCACAACGAGGCTAGCGTTCACTCAGTCAGAGAGTTCCGAGGTACGTCCCTCTGCTATCGAGTCCCTCCCGGTAGCAACGGTTCGCTCAGACTCAGTCGGTTGGTTCTTGATCTCTTAGATTCAACACTGGTCTGTAGGAGGGCACTCCAATACTCTGCAAGGGACTGAGCTATTCGAAAAGGTGGGAACACTCCTCAAGCAAGATCTGGACTTCTGAAAATGACTCCTCTCCCTCGCGAAAACAGGTCGAATATTGGATCCCCTCTCTCGTCTGCCCAGCGAACTCTTCGACTACGTCTCCGAGCTCGCAGCTTCAACGTCGGAATTGACGTCTCATCCGATTTCGAAGTCGCTTCTGTCCTCGCAAGAACGAGCGATCTACGGGACGATTACGATCACTTTCTCTCGAGACTTGCCTGGGCCCGTCCGTACGCTCGAAGCGCACCCGCTCAAAGGAAAACACACAAGGAGGTTCGTATGGAAATACGCAAGTTCCTGGAACGAGACTCTCGGTAGCGAGAAATTCTTGCGCCATTTGCCGAATCTGTCGAAATGGAAGTCGGCCACTGCAGCGAAAAAAGCGCTCTTCACCTCTTGATACCACCGAAGCTGTTGCCCTCACTTCGCATCTGTCGCTTCTTGGAAACTCCGTTAAACTCGTCAATCATCGACTGTCTCAGCCGAATTCCGACTCTCCGACTAGTCGAACTCTCCTCAATCGACAGCAAGGAGGGCACAATTCCTTGGTCGCCAGCTCGCCAAGTGCCGCTCATTGCTATTAACTCCGAGTGCTCCTCCTCCATTCCGTCTCCGTCTGCCCTTCGTCGATTCTTTCCCTCGGCGCTCATCTCTTCCCTCGACGTTAAGAACTGCCGCGAAAACCCTATCCTTCCCCTCTTCGACATTCTCGATCGGAACCTTTCTTCACTCAAACTCCGAGATGAAGACGAGAGCTGGGGTTCCGGCCACTCGATTGACCATCTCCTCCCTCGATTTCCAAACCTCCGTCATCTCCATCTCGAGTCCTCCTCCATGTCTGCCTCTTTCCAAACCCATCTTTTCGCTCTCACCAATCTTGTTTCTCTCGGTCTCGCATACTACGAACAAACTCCAAACCTCGACATTCTCTTCAATGGGCTACATCGTCTTCCACACCTCCAAACCCTCGAGCTCGCATACCTCAACATCGATCAAGGTGATGAATTCGACATGTTGGATGCTGAAGACGAATTCGAGGATCGGCTTGACTATCTTCGCACAAGACCTCTTTCACTTCTCGGCGAAGTAACGAACCTGTCGCAAATGGGTGACTTCTGGTTACCTTGGTCCCGCACAATCTCGGACGTCCTACCGCAAGTCGTCAAACTGGAGGGAAAAGCCCGAAAGACCGATCTCATCGTCAAAAGTAATCTTTCCGAACTCATCCGCGTTTTCAAGCTCGCCATTGTCGAATGTTACAATCGCGCGGTCGGAACTCTCTACTTTCACGATCGCCGAGATCCCCTGCTGTACGCGCTCTCGCTTGCCGGAAAGCATGGACTCGACATCAACAGACTCGAAATCAATCTCGACGACGATTTTGACAGGAAGGATCTCAAGTGGTTTCACGTCAGGGTCGATGGAGTTGGAGTATTTGAACGTCAAGATCATTGTCTGGTGCTGGGTCTAAAGCTTAGGACGCCGTCAGAATACAGCTGTTTCGAAGAGGAGGAAGAGAGCGATGAGTGGGAGAACGGTTTCTAAGAAAGCGAGGTTCAATAAGCTCATCAAAGTGGTTGATCAAAGGTGTGAGTACTCTCTTCATGTATCTGTCTTTCTGTATTAGGTGCTGAACTACTCGAGGAAACAGTCAATTCTCCGATTTACTTTTCGCCGGCTTGTTTCGCTTTTACTCTTTACACTCTCTCGTTGTGTCGTACACTTTCTCCCCAAGCACGCCGACACAATCTACCCAGATTAGACAAGTCTCCAATACACGAATATTGAGCTCAGTAGAACTCACGGCTCTGCCGCTGCTGAGGTGTTCTCTCGATTTCCTCGAGAATCGCTCAGACTCGAGTGTCTGCTCTTGACAGTACTTCTCACTTTGCCGTCTTGTCCATTGGCTCAGGATACTACTGCAGAGAGTAATGACCGTTGAAAGCGAGGAGAGCAGGGCAGAAACTAGGAACAACATGTTCGAAAGTCTGAGCTCGATCGGTCCAGCTCGCATCGTTTTTTCCAGCTCGATTTCCCGTGCGTTCTCCTGCTTCTTCACTTCGATATGCACCACCAAACGCTACCTTGCAGTCCTCCTGAGCGAGCCCGCTCAGAATCGATTCAAGTTGCCGGAACGAGAGGAAGAAAGAGAACACCACAAAGTCGGTACATACTCGGTGAGCCGCGCACTCGAGTATCGTAGTGCACTGGTCATACTGTTAGAGGTCGAAGTAGGTGAACGAAGGTGCGGAGAAGGAGGGGAAGAGGGGAAAGTTTCTTCGTGCGAAATCTCTCTTCCTCCTCGACTCTTGACCACCATCTCGAGCAGCGCCCTCGAGCACTCAACGCTGGTGCCGTAATCTACTCGCCAGCCCGGTCAGTCAGACGCACGAACGCAACTCGATTAAAAAGCCAATCATCATTCAACCTCATTCCTCCTCCGAACTCTCGACTCTGCAGCCAACACAGCAACCCAGAGGCCGCTATAGGCTCATACGATGGCCACTGAGGTATATCTCTAACCTGCTGAACTCTTTGTTGCTGCAGTCGCTCTCTCGGGTGTCGTACATTTCTCTTCATCTAGGAGATGAAAGTTAGCTCTATCGAAGGACGTACAGGTGCTGTTCAGCCGGCCAGATCATCCGAGAAGGTAATGTTTCTAGACTCAAGCGAGCGGCAGATCCTCGAAACTGACACTCGTTCTTATCTGAGAACAGACTGAAATGGATCACCTCTCTCGCCTGCCTGCGGAACTGCTCGATCTCACGTTCGAACTCGCAGACTCAACTTCAGAGTTGACGATTCATTCGATATCGAAATCTCTCCTACCGTCGCAAGAACGAGCGGTTTACCAAACGATCACGATTCGCTCCTTGCGAAACTTCACTGCACTCCACCGGACGCTCGACGCTCAACCGAACCGAGGTCAACTTGTGAAGCGACTCGTTTGGAACGCCACGTCATACTGGGACTTCCCAATGGACACCGAAAACGTCTTACGCCATCTCCCGAATCTCGTCGAATTACGTTTCAACGAGAACGAGGAGGTGACCGCTTTTCGATGCCTCAGTCAACCAGAACTCCTGTCCTCCCTTCGGATCTGTCGTTTCACGAAAACTCCGCTCAATGCCTCGTTACTCGCTTGTCTGAGCCGAATTCCTTTTCTCTGACTCGTCGAAGTACCGCCGATTCCAAAGGAGGAGGAGGATGAAAGCAAGCGAACACCAATACATCAAGTGAAGCAAATTGCCGTCAATTCCGTCGGATCCCCAGAAACTCTGTCTGTGCCTTCCAACATCTTTCCAGCAGCGTCAATTTCTGCGGTCGAACTCCAGATAGACTATCACTACACCCTTCGACCGATCCTCGACTTCCTCGATCACAACTTACTCTCACTCAGCCTCAGAAAAATCTACATTTCACGCGACAACGAATTGATCGAACAACTAGTTCGTCGGTTTCCTAATCTTCGCCACCTTCACCTTGATGCCCCCTTCGCCTCCATGTCGTTCCAGTCACATCTCCTCGGTCTCTCCAATCTCGTCTCTCTTAGTCTCGTCTATTCCCAGCAACATCCGAACCTCGACGAAGTCTTCTCGCATCTCGACAATCGCCTTCCACATCTCCGCACCCTCACTCTCAAATATCTCCGCATCAGACGGGGGAGAAAGTTCAACTTTGACGAAGCACAGGAGGAGGATTGCGACATGGACAAGTCTCGTCGCCGTCCAAATCTCGCTCTCCTCAAGGACGACCTCGATCTGAACCAAATGCAAGATTGGAGTTTGCCTTGGATCAAGAAGACTTCGGATGTGTTACCTCAAGTTATCGAGATGGAGGAGAAAGCGAAATCACTCGGTCTCGTCGTCACAAGTAATCTCGCGCGCCTCATCCGAGTTTTCCGTCTTCAAATCGTCGAATGTTACAACAGGGCCGTTGGAGACCTCTACTTCAACGGTGACTTCGAGCCCTTGAATTACGCTCTCCCCCTCGCAGAAAAACACGGTCTCAAGATCGATCAAGTCAAATTTGATGCGGAATGGTGTAATTTGAGGTACGAGAAACTGGAATGGTTCCGGAGGAGGCCTGACAAGTTTGAAGGGTTCGAGGGCGAGAAGGATCTCTATGTGTACGGACTGAGACTCGTGTAGAGACAAACAGAGTACTGAGGAAGAAGTGACACGGACGGTAGAAAGCGAGGTTTGTTAGCATGACGGAAGGTCAAAGGCGTGAGCACTCTTTCCTTCTCCCTGCGAGTCCTCGTACTCCTTGCTGAATCACCTGAGCAAGGTAGTCTCGATCCGATAAAGGTCTCGTTTGGCGCTTGTTGTTCAGGTTCTTCGTTTTGTATCCGTTTCGTATCATCTGGGCTAAGCGCCTTCAATGAACTGTTGTATCGAATCCCCGGGCCTTCAAGGCTTTGTTGTCTCAATCCTGCACCCTCTTGCTGCGAGAGAGCAAGCTCGCTCAAAGTTTGCAAAATCAATCTCTCGGATTCATCTTCTCTTCGATTCATTTTGCGACAGCTACGAGGGGAGGTCGAGTCCATGTCGGGTTCTTTCTGGAAGACGAGAGAGCAGCAGCATGAAAGACTACAGTGCGAATTGATTGAGTTCTTCTGCAACGAGCGAAGCGTTGGGTCGAATTCCAACTATCCTTCTCGCTGAGAACCAGCGTGGATTTGCGCTCCAGAGAGCTCACGACTTGGCTCTCTGAGGTGAGTCCAGTACGCCGCGAATGCACTCGATATAGATATCAAGCCGCTGTCGGATCAGAATGGATAACAAGAAGACGGCGACTCGGAGAAAGAAGACCCAACTTGAAAACCAACTTGCGCGCATTTCACCCCACCCTCGAAAAGTAACTAGAACAACATGTAACCCTTTGACAACGCGACTTTCGTAGCGGGAGGAACCGTACAGTGAACGCCATCTGCCTCGACCTGAAGAAAGAGAAACAAGATAAACGCGAAACGTTTCATACGGTCAGGGTTCTCTCTCTCACTGGATACAACGGCAAGGGAAGGAGGACGTACTCGGTACAATTCTGGATCTACTGTAATCTTCGGCATTCGATTATTGTTCTTCATGTCTTTCTTTCCAACCGATCGACAGTTCTTGACAGCTACTGCAGTTTTCTTGAGATCGTAAGTTGCGATAGTACCTATCGAATCATCGAGGTGAATCAGTCAGACTGGTCAGGACATGAACCGACAAGAAGAGAGAAAAGCTCACCGGAGTCAATCGAGAGTTGCGACACGAAAAGGTAAGAACAGAGCGGAGCAGCTGAAGGATGCGTAGCCCACATAGGACGTCCAATGACAGGTTCGACAGTTGGGATACTCTAGAGAATCGATCAGGATCGTCAGCATAGATCGATCGTCGAGAGGAAGTCCGAATCAGACTTACCGCGTTTGCATCTCCCATCTATCGACGACGAAAACGAGGACGATCAGCCTTACTCGAGCATGGGTAGAGGAAAATGACGTACGTTTGCCCAAGCAACAACTCCACCTTTGATGATCATTTCAGGACGAATCCCAAAGTTGGCGGGAGTCCACAAAACGAGATCGGCGAGTTTTCCGGGGGCAACGTCACCGACGACGTGCGAGATTCCATGTGCGAGAGCTGGATTGATCGTATACTTGGCGACGTAGCGCTATTCCAAGCGAAGATGCGGACTCAGCTGAGACGCAACAAACCGAAAAAGCGAAAGTAGTGACTCACCTTGACTCGCTCATTATCTACTCCCTCAATCGATTCCGTCGACAAAGGTCCGAGTTCCTCTTTCATCTTGCTCGCAGTCCTCCAGGTTCGACTAACCACTTCTCCGATTCGACCCATAGCTTGAGAATCACTCGAAACGATCGAAAGTGTTCCGTCGTCTTGAAGTACATCTTCTGCTGCGACGGTCTCTCCACGAATACGAGATTCGGCGAATGCGATGTCCTCCGCTACAGGTTTGAGGCGAGTATCCGCGTGAGCTTTGAGACGAAAGGAAGAGAAGGAAGTGAGAGACCTACGAATCGATCGATCCAAGTGATGACATACCATGAGCATCTAGTCGAGTAGATGAGGAGCCGGTTAGTCATGTGCTGCCACAGTCTCGTAAGCAAAGAGGAAAAGGGAGAGACAGGAACTCACGTCGAGGTGTTCGTCCAAAGTGTTCAACGCGAATGGTCGAGTTGGATTCGTCGAAGACGGGAGAACGTTCGGCTGCGATGCGACTTGCACGATATCAGGTGCATGACCGCCACTGTAAGAAGGTTGTGAAACAGGTAAAATCTCGTCAGTGAGGTGATCGGGTCGAGGAAAGACATCTCGGCAAGGAATTCCTCAAGTTCCGATATTGGCTTCGTCCAAGAATTGGAAAGGAAACCGGTTGACTCACCCAGCTCCTTCGGTATGGTAAGTATGAATCGTTCTTCCCTTGAAAGCTGCAATCGTATCCTGTACGAAACCGGCTTCGTTGAGAGTATCCGAGTGAATGTTGATCTGAATATCGTGCTCATCGGCAACAGTCAACGCCGCATCGATCGTCGCAGGTGTCGTACCCCAATCCTATCGCGTAGTCGGACAATTCGAGTCAGCTTTAAACTTTCATCGAGCTCGGAAATGTTTGAAAATTATCTCCCAGAGTGGTTGGCTCACCTCATGTAACTTCAAACCCGCACATCCAAACTTGACTTGTTCGACCAACCCGACCGTTGCAGAATCGTTCGCTTTCCCAGTAAAAGCGAAATTCATCGCGACGGTATCGGTAGCTCGCATCATCGTTTTGATGTAGGTTTGAGATGGGGTACAGGTTGTCGCTTTGGTTCCGGCTGTAGGACCTGTACCGCCTCCGATGAGAGTCGTCTGAACGAGAAAGAGATAGAGAGGAGGGAGTTCAGTGAGGGAAAGGAGGGAGAAAGACGCGAGGAGGGACGCACGATTCCGCTCGCTAGGGCTTCTTCGCAGAGTTGAGGACAGATGTAATGGACTGACGACGTCGACAACAAAGATCGTCAGTACATTTCGACTGAAGCGGAGAGCCAAGAAATTCGATAGGAACGAGCTCAAGATGGCGGCAGGACCGAAAACTCGGACCACCTCAACCTCTTCGTTCGCTCGATTCAACAGGAAGCGAACACTCACCGTGCGCATCGATAGCTCCTGCCGTGAGGATCAACTTCTCTCCCGCAACGACTTCCGTATTGACTCCGACCACCATTCCCTCCGTAACTCCTTTCATGACATCTGGGTTTCCAGCTTTCCCAACTCCCACAATATTATGATTCTTGATTCCAATATCCGCCTGTATCCATCACTCATCACATCAGCTTCTTCCCGTTCTCACCCATGCGCTCACTCGAAAGAAAGCAAACCGAGAAAGAGAGCACTGACCTTGTAAATCCCATTCCAATCCACCACCACCGCATTCGTAATGACCAAATCCAATGTCTCCCTATCCGTCGTCCCCGTCTTCTGTCCCATCCCTTCTCGAACCGTCTTTCCTCCCCCAAATTTCAATTCGTCTCCGTATTCCGTGTAATCTTGTTCGATTTCGATCCAGAGTGAAGTGTCACCGAGTCGCAGACGATCCCCTACGGTGGGACCGAACATGGAGGCGTAGGATTCGCGAGAGAGCGAATAGGGAGCGATGACGGACGGATCAGAGGAGGGGAGAGAGGGAGATCGAGAGTGGAGGAAACCGAGGGAAATGAGATGCGAGAGAATCTGGGAGGCGGCAGTCGGAGTAATGAGTGTCGCGGCAGTGTTGACGAGATTGTTACCACCTGTTCGAACAGCGAAAGAGAGTCACTTCACCGTTGAAGGAGAGATAGAAAAGAGCCAGAGCCTACCGGTGACTAATTGATTCCCTGCAATCTGTACAAGCGTAACAGTCTTCGTATCACCCGGTTCGAACCTGACCGCCGTACCCGCAGCGATATCCAACCTCTTGAAGAAACTCTTCTCTCGATCAAACGATAAAGCTTTGTTCGTTTCCGTGAAATGGAAATGTGATCCAACCTGTCCGACAACTCTCTACTTCATCAGCTCACGCTCACTGCAGCCGATGAGTTAAAGATACGACTGACTTGGATAGGTCGATCCCCCGTGTTCGTGACTTGTAAACGAACCCTTTCCCTCCCTTTATTGATCACAATCTCCTCCTTTCTACACACGACCGCTCCGGGGATATCTTCCATCTTGACGACCGGTTCCTGTTCCTCATTCTCGAGGAACGTTCCAGGTGGAGGAAGGGGGAGGAAAGAAGAATAGAGGGCGAGTTCGAGAGTGGGAGGGGAGAAGGAACAGATCGGAGAATGGACGGTTACGAGGAAGACTCCGTCCGGGAATGTGGCTTCGATTTGGATCTCGTGTAGGAGGTAGGGAACCGTCTGCAGGGAGAGCAAAGAAGCCAGTTCGAGTGAGCCGAGGTTTCATTCGCGGTCAAAGGGCGCCAGGACACGTGACTTGCCGGTAGTACTTGAGCTCTACCTAGGATCTTCTTGCCTGCACGCGCATTCAGAGAGTGGAGAGAGAAGTCAGTCACAGGTCGCTTCTCCCCACTTGTTGCGAAAGTCCTTCGCCTCCTTCCAAGCCGACCAAAGACCGCTTGACATTATAGCTAAATCTTATCGATTCCGTTCCCGTCTATCACCGATCGAATCCATTCTGTTGCTGCCTCGCGATAAACTCTCGCAAATCCTCTCATCTTTTCCTCCAACTCGCTCATCCTCCTCGTAAGAAGCGCGACTCACCGATCGACATCAGTTCCGCGACCGAGTATTTCCCATCCCTGACCAATTCCTGCAATACGAGCGAGATGAGGGCGATAGATTCTGGTAAATTGAGTAAACATCCACGGGCTAATCGCTTTTGAGCAAGGAATCCGGCTTGATGGAGCAGGAGGAGTTTATCGATTTCGCGTGGAAGGAGATTCATCCTCGGTTCGAGCTAGTCTGGCGAAAGGGAGAGTTGAGTGATGAGGTCAAAATGAGAGAGATGATCGGCTTGATCTGAAAATGACTTTCTCTCCCGATCGATTCACTCTACTGCACGCTTCGACAGCCAAGAAGCTATGTTGCGGATACCACAACTCACTCGTCCACTCAGAGAAGCCAGAAGAACGATCTGGACGAGTTCTACCTTTACTTCAACTTGTCCTCGATCTCTCATCTCTTCGATCCCTTCCACCAGCTCGAATCCTGCCGCAGTAACCCTCTACGCCGTCTCGAAACATTTCCCACAAGATCTCCTCCCATTGTTACAATCCTCCCTCTCTTCTTCCTCCCCAACTTCAATCGGTTGTCTAGCCGAACCTCTTCCCTCTCCCTCAACCTCATCTACGTCTACTCCACCCTTCACTCTCTCCCTAGCAACCTATCGACCCTCCTCCTCCACAGAGTCCGTCATACCTTTTTCAACCTCCCTAACCGGTCGACCAAACGTCTCATTAGGGAGAGAACACAAACCTCGTGCAGGAGGGAGAGCTACGGAGGAGGAGTTAGAGTTCGAGAATAGACAGTTTGAGAAGTTTCTGAAGGGAGATAAGAATTGGGCGTTTGGGGATCAATTGAATTCGATCAGTAAGGGATATTCGACGGGGAAGGGAAAGGAGAGCGAGAGAGGGGTGGAGATTCCAGAGTTGAGGGACATAGAGTGAGTCTATCGTAGGTCTCAACGACGGTGGGAGATGGAACTGATTGTGACGATGAGAGATAGTCGAAAAGATGTGAAAGAAATCGTTTGTTTCACGGCAGATCGAATCCAACCTTTCTTGTCCGCTCTATCGCAGTTCCCGAACTCCTCTACCGTCAGTCTCGTCGCTCTATCTTCCTGCTCTGACTCTGAAAGTACTAACCCGAATTGAGATTGCGATAGCTGGGAATGACTTCAACTTCAACGCCATTCCATTCACCAGATAATCTTCCGTTCAGTCTGTTCTATAACGATAAAGTATCGTCGGCCGGCGCAGTTGGAGTCGCTATAGTCGATACCGCATCCTCCGCTTCAAAGTCGGAGGTTGAGATTGATTACGGCAATCTAACTGAATTTGGTCCAACTACGACCGTTACTTCGTGCGTTTCCTCTCTCTGTCTTCCTCACTCTTCTTCTCGCACTCAGCTGACGAGGCATCGTGTGTGATGTAGCTCGCGAGGTAACATCCTCCTAACCCTTTCCTCCCAAAACGCCGCCCAACTGCTCCTCTCCTCTGTCCAAGCCCTTCCCTCCTCGTCTTCCTTCCTCGGTTCTACAACAGACTCTTCATCACCCTTCGAAGCGTCCCTGTCGAATCCGAACGAAATGACTACTAAACATATCTCAAAGGACAAGGAATTCTACGCTGCTTTGTTCTCACCTGACGGGGACACCAATGATTTGGGTCAGGCGAAATTGGTTTGTAGGATTATGGCGGGGGATCCGAAGAGAGGTGCGGTGAGTTTCGAGACGGAGGAGGAAGTCGAAATTGGGGATACTGCTATTGTGCGTTTCTGTCTCTTCTCATCTCTCTTTCGGAGTCGCAACTGACGTGGAGGGGGGCGATAGTTCTTGCATCGTCCCACCTCGTCCTCCTCCGATTCATCACCGACAAAGTCAAAGTCAAGCGAGACACCTCCGGTTTTCTCCTTCACTACAATCGAACCTTCCTATGTCTCTCCTATCCATTCCTCCTCCGCCCTCTCACCACCATCTTCAGCGGACGTGGAGCAGCAGGATGGGTTCCGTGCGTTCACGGAGAACGGGATAATCGTTTCTCGACAAGCTAGCGGAGGCGACGGAAGGGAGGTTAGGCTGGCGGGAATCGAGGGGACGAGGGTGAGCTTAATTGAAGAGAAGTAGAGATACTAAAGTGAGCTTGTGAATGAACGAAATCCATTGTGGAGAATAGCTGTCCGTGCGAAGTTGAGAAAACGGTGAAGATCGCGGAAGAACGCAAGGGAGATTGAAATCTGGCTTCCGAAGTAGGAGAGTCGCACGAGTGTCCTGACGCCAGGAGAAAGTGCAAGGACGCAAATTACAACAACTGTACGATTCCAACAAATAGCTTTCTAACGAGCTCGATTTTTTGCGTGCTTCTGTCCCTGAGTCCTTGGATCTCTTTGCTCCCTGCCACTGAAGCATGTTGAGATTCGTCTAAGCTTCTGTTGTTCCCGATGCCTTTGAGGTCGTCCGCAACAGTGAGGGGAATTCTTTTCCCGGCGTTTGGAGCCTGAATACCCATTTACTCCCTCGATCAGCTCCCCTGCACCAGCGCAAAGGAAGAGATGAAGAGACTCGGTACTCACCAGTTCAAGTCGTCCCATTCCGCATGTTCTGGACCCTCAATACAATGAAACGTATAAATGAACCGACTCTTCTCCGAAAGATTCCGCTCACTCCGATGAATGACACTTCCATGGATCAACACGAGATCTACAGTTGGCATACACCTTATCCATTACCCTCCACGGACAGAGAGATGAAAGGAGTGAAAGACCAACCTCCAGTTCGACATTCAGCAGTTTTCCATCCTGGATGAGCCTCCCAATCGATTCCGGAACCCTCTACACCAGGGATAGCGACTATTTCTGTCCCGTCTCTTCCACCGTTCACTCGCACTAGTCGTTTATTGATTCGATTCGTCTTGTGACTTCCAGGTCTGTGTGCGGATTCGGCGATTTAAATCAGTCACTTTTGATGTCCGATTTGGAGATAGAAGCCGCGCACATGAATGATAAACACCCATTCTCGGTTGTACAATCTTCGAGAGCGAACCAGAAACCCATAGCGGAGAGGGGATTCGTGTAGAGGAAAGTCGAGTCGTCGTGGATTGAGACTTTCCCTCCGACTTGAGCGTTCTTGCAGATGATCATACTGAGGTTGACGCGAGCGAGTAGGGAGGACTACGTAAGCGGAGCGACACGAGAAGAGGGAGGACGTCTCAACGGAAGCTCACCTTTGTAAAACTGATTATTTTGCGAGTGAGCGCAAGAGAAGACGACCAGAGATCAGTCACAGCGACGCCGGAGTTCATAGATATGGTAGAAGCGTACCTCTCGGATCTTTATGAAACCCTAGATCCTTCGCAAGCTCTTTCAAATCTTCCGAAAACGTGAATTCCCGAAACTCATCGTGCAACAGCGCTAGACCGTGACCGATCTACACCCCTCAGTACCTTATCATCAGTACAAACGTCTGTGCCACAAGTGAACCCAAAAGAGCAGGAGCAATCGACAGAAAAGGGGGGAACGAACCTTGTTAACCGCTTTTTCCTTGTCCCTGTTCAATTTCCCGCCCTCATCGAACGCGGCGGGTTCGAAAAAATATCTGATTTTGTCGCCCGATTCCAGAAAGTACTCATCTCCTACATGCTTCGCCTGTTACACAGTCGTACCCTCTCTATCAGCTCCCTTCGGTACGTCGCGCCAAGCATGAGGTGATAGAGAAAGTGAAGGCGTACCTTGCCGGATTGAGCCTCTCCAGAACCGATGAACTGAGTCATGGGGTGATCGGAGAGGGAAAAGGAGGAGAGTAGCTCGTGAGATCGGGAGAGCAGACGAGAGGCTTGGGAGGAGGTGAAGAAAGAGGGAATGATGAGATAGCCATCTTCTTCGAACTATGGCGAGGTTGCTTCGGGTCAGCGTGAGGCGTGTGACGGGAGAGAGCCGGAGGGAGATGTAGAAGTGGGGCGGGGAGAAGAGGGAAGGAGAGGAACTGACTTGTTGTTTCTGCGAGAGAGTCAGCTTGAATACCATCTTAGCGAGAGAGCGTGGAGCGGAGATCGAGCTGTGAGGTGTAAGAAGGAGGAAGAGCTCGAATCGGCCGACTCGCTTATCTCTCGAATTCTGGATCGGGTTGAAGCAGGTACTGCAGCATCACATAGCAGATAGTATAGACAACATGAAGAGCGATGAAAGGAGTACGACAAAACAGAAAATCCCCGACGAAAAACGAAACTGCAAACTCTCTTCATCTCAAACTGTCTTCTCGATATTGTTCTTGATCCATTCATTATACTCTTTCGTGATCTGTGACGGTAGGGCATGTCCACCGCCTTCGACGATCTTCAAAGTCGAACCCTAGCGACAAACCATCGATTATTAGGTGGGTTTCCGTTTGACTCTCTTCCCGGAAACTTTTGATTGATTGATGAGAGAGGGTATACAAAGCTTACCGGTAGATCTCGGTGTAACTCTTTCCCTCGACTGACATTGATCAGGTTATCTTGATCTCCGTGGATAATCGCAATTCGAGACGTCGCAGGCAGCGACTTCGATAATTCGTTCAGCCGTTGTGTCGAGACTCGGTGGGATCTATTCAAATCGTTACGAGTCAGCTCGGACTAGAGTCTCGCGTCGTAGAGGAACAAGGTGGAGAAGGGAGAGCGTACAAAACTGCCGATAATTGACCCAACCTGCCCGAGAGAGGTTGTCGCTTTCCGACGTTATATCGATGCAAGAAATCCTATTTCATCATCACACAGTACTGCATCAGCTATCTGGAGCCCGCTCGCCGGGACTTAGGACGAGGGCGACTCACCGCTTCGACCACTTCTCTCCTCGTTTTCACTCCCGCTCCTTCCACCGCCGCGTCAAGATACTCCTTCGGAAACAATGTCTCGACGACTAATTCAATCTGAGCTTGAGGAGTTTTGATCATCCCACTCGTTAACAATCCAAACATTCTCGTCGCTGCCCAAGATGGAATTTCCGGTAATATCGAGGAACCAGCTTTCGTCGAAGTCAAGAGAAGGGTATTGATATGTCGAGGGATTAAGAGAGCCTGGGAACGGAGTGAGGGCGGTTCAGTTTCTCGCGACAAAGCAGGAAGAGAAGACTAGAGGTAGCTACCAATTCTAAAGCAATCATCCCACCCATACTAACCCCGACGACGTTCACCTTGTCCTCCCCTTCGAGCCAACCGACATGTTCGAGTAGCTCTTGTACATCACGGGCTAATTGACTAGTTTGATATCGACCTTTCGGTGAATCCGAATGTCCAACTCCTTTGTTATCGAAGACGAGTACTGAGTAGCCGGGGAGGGAGGAGAAGTAGGAGAGTTGGTTGTGCCATGCCTAGAGGGTGTGGGCGAGCGAGGAAATCGTCAGCAAACACGGGAAACGGTGCGAAAGACTTGACTTTCGCGAAGGAGGAGAGTGAGAGTCGTACTCACGAAAGAAGAGTTGTTCAAGCCCATGATGAACAGTAGTTTCGTACTATCAGGCTTATCCTCTCCATGCAGCTCTGCACACAATTCCCATTGAGCACGTTCGGACGTCAGCGACTCAAGCCCTCCCGGTTCGAGCATCCGTGCGGAAACCAACTCACCGTAGTAGATCTCATGAGGTTCCTTGATTCCTCGTCTCCCTTGAGCAACAGTGCACCATCCCCGCTTGACGAGGTAATCGGGAGAGAAGATTGAATTCGGGAGTTGCTTGCCTTCTAGTTCGAGCGCTTCGATCGCTGACATCGTTCCGAGACGTATATATACTGATTCGAGCTAGTCGGAAAGTGCTCTGTAGGTGTTGCGAGGGCAAGGTGAACAGAAAGAGATCAAGAATCCGACTTCAACTTGCTTCCTCTCTTCTCCTCCACCACATCTTCCTGTGTTGGGAGACTCGACGAGATGCATCTAGAACCCGATATTACTGACCCTCAGCCAGAATCACTGCACGCGACCTCGTCCATCGCTGCCTTTTCGGCTTCATCAACTTCAGCCCCCTCTCCTCCTTCTACCCATCGATGGGTTCTATCACGGAAACCTGGAGGCGGCTGAAGAAGCTCTGGAGAAGCACCGGAGAGATCAAAAGGAAGCGAATGCTGAACCTGCTGTTTCTGCGGACCCGAGGTGAGCCTCTCCATCTCAGCGATCTTCGCTCTGACCTGAAGAACCAACTCATTCGCGTGTTGCCTCATCGCTAGCTTACTTTCGCTTCAACGATGGTGTTCCTCCCGCCTCCTTCTTCCAACGACTCACCGTCCCACGCGAATTCGCCGCTAACCTCGCCAAACTCAGGCATCGAACTCGAAAAAAGCGTCGCGCTGCACCTTTGATCGATACTATCGACCACTCGACCTCGTACAAACTCGAACCGATGCTACTCACGATCCAACGGCGACAAATCCTTCTCTCGAGCTCGATCACGATTCGACGACTTCCGCAACTGCTCGTCCCTCGCCCTACACGATCTCTACACCGTCAGCAGGCGAGCTCAACCCATTACACGAATCTGAAGAATGGATGTCCCGTCTCGACCTGCAATGAACTACACGACTTCATAAATGAACTCGGAATCGTTACGCCTGAGGAAAAGAGGGAAATTCACGAAGCTGCCTCTCGATCATTCTCGTCTCGGTAGATTGCTGACAGTTCTCATGATTCCGTCGTTCCTTTCTATCGTCTTACTCCTTAATTGAGCTGTATCCTTTGCCCTTTGATGTCTCGTGCTCGGGTACCTAACCGAACCTAGGGCGAACTATTCCGCTTCAATGTTGCTGCACTTCAGGTGTGATCATATTCTCGAACATCCAAACCTCCCTGATTCGCTTCAGAAGCGCTTCTTTCCACCGTTATCGCCGGCGACGCTCAGACCTCAAGCTGAAGAACTCCGGTCGCACTCCGCGGTCAAGATCCATTTAAAAAGCGCACGAGCCGACTTCCTCTCTTTCTTCCCGATTCGTCACTTCCTGTCATCAACCTCTCCGCGACACCGCAACCCGAGGGAGTTAAGGCGAGATAGGTAAAGCGGTCTTTCAACGTCGCTTTGCATGTCAAAACCCGGAGAAGCCTGAACTCGATGGGTTTGCAATGCCAAGCGACTCTGGGCGGCTCCTTCACCTATCTCCCTTAGCTCCCTCTCCCCCTCGCCCCTCCTCCCCAACTACGCACCTTGACTTTCGGGAGGTTAGGCGAAGTAAGTGCGCCAATCGAAATTGGGCCCGCTCTCAGGGTTCCCATCGAGAAGGCTATGTGTTCAAATCTTGTCCTCTCGATGGGACTCCGGTAAGCGGGACCAATCACGACTGGCAAACTTATCTCGCTTAGCGTCTCGACGAATGTGCAAGAGGGAGTTGATCGAAGTAGGCTCTCATGCTTCAGTACTTTGCACCGGTTAGTCTTCAACTCAGGTTCATCTGTCACAAGAACACCTGGATTCAAGGCTTCTTCCGGTGCGAGACGCTGAGGCCTGCGAACCTATCTCGATCAGCTCCCAATTCCTTGTGGTTCGTCTGCTCATTTGACATCGCCTCTTGTCTTGTGTGTCTTGTGGCCGACTTGGACAAGGTGGAAGACGGAACAGGTGTTGTCAGACTTGTATACCGTTAACACTTCAGATTAGTCTTGTCTTCGTTGTGAATCCAAACTTGTCTCCGCTTCTCTTGCCGCCTGGTTCAGATTCCCGACGCAAAGAGACTGAGAGATGCTGTCTGACGACCTGGCAGACATACATCCTCTCCGTCGGCCGGGGTCGCCGTCAGACGCTTCGTTTGTTTCAGAAAAAACTCGTCCTTGGCCTCGCCGCTCGCAGGTTTCCTGTTTAGGAAAAGCTGAAAGTCTAGAGCTGATGTTGCAAGGGTATCGGAAGCCGTTTACAACATTGTAAGGTACAAGAGGAAAGAAGCTGCGAACTGTTCTCAGGAAAATCCGTCAATTCCGCCTCTTCCTGATTGACACGGAACCTGAAATGTAATACTCACAGGAAGACATACAACAGATCGCACCAACCAACTCCATCTATCTCTATCTGAGTTTCTTGTGCTTGAATTGACCTCCCGGACGAGATTCCAGCATCTTGACATAATCTTTCCCTTCCAGAATCGGTGCTTTCTTCCCTCCCTTTCCATACTTCGCTCCCAACTTCCTCTCTGTCTTCTCCCCATCTTGTTTCAACTGTTGCGTCGCTTTCTTTAGCTTCGATTTCAGCGTCGAGGGTTTCTTTCCTCCTCCTGATCCAGCTGCTTCTTCCTCGAGAGCTTCCACTAGATCCGCCGGTTCCTCCTCGTTATCATCCTCCATAGCTTCCAATGGGACTTTGCGAGGATCAGGTTTATTCGAGACTTGTCGACCTTTCGCCGAAGTGTTGAACAAGGGAATCTCTGATCGTTCGTTCGTCTCTGGTGAAAGGGATCTTTCTCGATTATGAGAGTTGATTGGCTTGTTGATCTGTCTAGCTACTTTTTCTATGGGCAAGGAAGAGGGGAGACGAGTTTGATGAGTTTCGAGATGAGAGTGAAGAAAGAGAAGGGAACGACGAACCGGCTTTCGTTGGTCGCTTGGCGAATTTAGCTGATCTGCCCATACTGCTTAGAGGTCCTTCGAAGGTGATCGAGGGTGGTGGAAATGGAGAACGAATGAGAGCTTCGAGAATTCCTAAACTTTTCGGTTCTTCTCCACTCACGATCCCGACGCCACGCCAAATCGATCTACACCGTAGTCTGGCTCGCTAGCTATCATCCGTGATCGAGAGGTAAGCGCGTCCTTCACTCAGCCTCTCGCCGCTTCGATTCCTAACTCTCTCTTCATCGTAGGATGTTCCGACTGAGCAAGCGTCTTACGTCGAAGGCGTGTCAATGTCCATCGAGCTCTACTTCCCTCCCATGTCGTCACGTTCCTCGATCCTCATACTCCCACAAAACTTCGCCCAACTCGGCTCCTTCCCCCTCAACCTCTGCCACTACGACTACTTCGAACTCAATACCTCCTCAGTATACATGGTTCGAACCAGTACAGCACAACAGAAGGTCATCAGGATGGAAAGATTGGGGATTATTCGATTCGCCTCCTTCAGCTCACTCGATACCTTCTCCTGCTCCTCCAGCTCCTTCAGCCAGCGATTCAGATCCGACGTCGATTCTCCTGAACGACTACATAACTCAACGAGGCCCTCGGACATCGCTGAATCAGTTCGAGGACGAATATGGACAATTACTCGAAATCGCGAATGAGAAAGATTTACCGTTCCTCAAGGCGATGGTGTTGGAGGATTTACAGTTGAAGGAATTGAGTAATAGGGAGAGGAATGGGTTGGGAATGGATAGGTTCGGACCGAAAAAGGGAACGGAGGGAACGAGGGAAGTGAAGAATCTGTCGGAAATGGTCGAGAAGATCGAGGGAAGTGAGGGAATGCTCGAGGAGGATCGACGGATAAGGAAGAAAAAGGAGTTAAGAACGAGCAAGGCGGAGGAGGAACCCGTCACTACGAGCGATTCGCAAACAGAAGGAACTATTTCGACCCGAACTCAAGCTCTCTCGGTCCTTCAGCAGATCTCCCGCCCCTCTAGCCCGCAATCGTCGTTCTCGATCGATCAGCTGTCACAGACCTGGGATCTCTTCGTCGAATCAGCCGATCTCGAAGACTCCCTTCACGATTATTCCCTCACGCTTTCTTTCCTTCATTACCTCGTCTCCACCCAATCCTCTTCTTCGTCCGACTCCGATGTTCGACTTCAGCTCGCCTTGAAAGCGTTCGGAGACCTAGTTCAAGTTTTACCAGAAGAATTAATCGCTTCGCAACCTTCAATCTCGCCCTCCGACCCGACAACACTCGCATCAGATATCTCTCTTCGATATGTCATCCTACGAACGATCGTCAATTCAGCAATTTCCGAAGATTTATGGGAAATCTCCGCTCGATCCCTTCTCTCCCTCTCTCGACTCGACCTCGATCTCTCCCAGCTACCCTCTCTCGAAGAACTGATTATTCAAACGTCGAAAGGGTGGATGTTCGAATTGAGGAACGAAAGGATCTCAAGCTACAAACCTTCGAAACTTGCTTCCTCCGCCTCCTCACTCGACCAACTCGTCTCCCTATTCACCCTTCTCCCCTCTCATTTTGACGACGACCTCTCGATCGAGTCGACCCGACGGAAAGAGCTACTGAACGAGTTGATCGAAGAGTGCGCAGAGAGGTATAGATGGGATCTGATTGCGAAACTGTTCCAAGCAGAAGGAAAAGAAGGATTCGAGCTCGCAAAATATCATCTCAAATTCGCACGGTGGTTAACCGGCGAAGCACCTTACTCGACTTATCCCTCCTCTCGCTCTTCTCCTACCTCCGACTCTCCTTCTCGTTCAACTCGACTCGTTCAACCCGAGTTATTCTCCCTCTTCGCCCGTAAAACGCATCATCAACTCCGACGCACTTTGCACAATCTCAGCGATTCCTGGACTCTCGACGAAAAGTTCGAGTGGTTAGATCTCCTAACCTCCTCGAAAGGGGCGACGAGGGAAACGAGGTCGTTGGCGAGAAGGATCGCGCTGTATTGGACTAGTAGACGATACCCTCTCAATCTGGGGGTCGGAGGAGGGAAAGGGAAAGGACCGTTCTTGTTGAGGAGTTCAACTCTATTGAATCTCGTTAGGACTTCTCTGCCTCCCTACTCTTCCTCTCCCACTTATTCGGCGACGGCAGCGACACCGGCAACTACGGCTGACACTGCGACCGCGACTTCCCCGACTGAGCATTTCGCCCTCCTTCGAAAACTGATCAATTCTTCGATCCAAGCTCTCGTTTCCCCTCATTCTCCCTACTCCTCCGTCACTCCCTCCTCTTCCTCATCCGGTCCGTACATCAATCATTTCGACCTGACTGCCCTCGCTCAATCCTACGCTCTCCTGAACGATTTCTCCTCGTTCGCTCAAGTCTATCGAAAACTAGTCGTCGAATCCCGTTTCCTACCCGATAAGAAAGATGTCGATTTGATTCTGAGTCAGGCGGTGAGGATCCGAGGAGGAGGAGTCACGGAAGGGTTGGAGTTTGTTAGGGAAAGTAGGAGGGTCGGGGTGAAAGTCGGGGAAGGGGTCGTCAGAGGATTGGTCAGGAGCGTCTGGGAGAGGGAAATGGAGAGACGAAGAGAGTTGAAGGCGGCGGAGGGAAAGGAGCAGGGCCCGAGAAAGAGAAGAGAGAAAGAAGATCAGCGATGGAAACTCGAAATCGAGGAGATTATGAAATTCGCGAAAGAAGAGTTGACGGAGTTGAGGTCGAAAGATCTGAGGCAGTTGGAGGATTACGTCGTGGGATCTCCACCTCTCGAACTACTCGATCTCGAAAGAATAGGGAAATTATCCGATACTCGACTGATTTCGATGCTTTCCTCGAAATCGAACGATCTCGACAATACCCGCAGAGTCGAAGACGAAGGAATTTCAACGAGAAGGGTTGCAGGATTACTCAAGAAATGTCAAGAGATGAGGAATCACGCATTGGCGACTCGAATTTATCTGTTGATTCTCGACGAAACTTCGCCCTCTTCCATCTCTCCACTTCTCACCCTCACCCTTCAGACCCTCCTTCAATCTCATGCTTCAGCCTCCTCGTCGACCACTAAAGCCCGAATTCTCGATCAATTCAAACTCGTCATCGATTCGACTCTTTCCTCTCCTTCACCTCCTCTCATCTTTCGCCCTTCCTCCTCCTCTACGTCCTCCACCTCGAGCACGAAGAAGGAAGACGACAACATCGACTTGGCTGTCAAAGGGTTAATCAAAGTCGGAGAATCACAAGCGATCGACGAATTTTTCGCTCAAGTTCTCGTCGACAACACGGATGTCAAGAATTCGATCAAAGAGATGGTAGTGAGATGGTCAGTAGGGAAAGAAGGAAGGGACGCAGTGAGAAGCAGGGAAGAGGGAGTCGTAGGTGAATGGGCTCGGGAGATTCTCAAGAAACAAAATGCTGAGTAGTTTGTGAGTTTGTCTCTTCTCTTTCCGCATCTGAGTTAAAGCACTGACAGCCCTCGTCTCGTCTTTCTCGTCTCGTCTTTCTAGAGCCGTCGTTTCTCAAGTTGTTTGTTCGCACGTGTTGTTCGCAATTCGATATCTTGTTCTTTGTAGCTCAGTCCTCGAACTCGTTTCGTAGCTATCGGGACCAGTATTCGCAAGTCGTTCGCGGTGACTGAGCATGGCTCTCGTGTCTGCAAGGGAAGAAGCAGCGATGAGTGAACAATCCTGAGCCCATATTGGTCTCGGTTCGACACAGTGGCTTCGCGTGCTTCGCGAAGTAGACGTCGAACGAAACGACGATGGCGACTGTGGCTGCTCACGGTGCATGTCTTGCGAGCAAGCGCGATCCGATGGAGACTAAGGGGACACGGGAGCTCGAGTCAGCGCCAGATTTGCTAGCTTTGTAGGCGTCGACGTTCCAAGTTTTGGCTGAAAGTACCGAGGCAACTTCGCCATAAATTGTGAGAGAAGATGGAGGAAGTTGCACGACCCGGCAAAATTTAACCTTCGAATGTCCGAGAATCTACTGCGTTTCCAGGTGGGTCAGCTCACGACCTGAAAAGCTGGAGGACGAAGAAAGAGAGCGCTCACATGTTTTCCTAGTAAACCTCGCTTCCTGCCGAGCCCTGATCCGATTCATCGCAGTTTTCCTGTTCCCCCTCCTCCTCCTCTTCTTCTTCCACCGAATCACTACGTTCCGTCGATCCCTTGACCCTGAGTCCATACACGTAACACCATTTAAGAGACCCGACTTTGTCGACTTCCACTTGAAACCATTCGAGATCCTGATTTTCATAGTTGCGTTCGGGATCAATTTCGAGTCGGTCGATGTCGAGTCCATGCCTTTTGGCGAGAGGAAGAACGTATCTCAAGGGAAGCTTGCGACCGTTGAAGTAGTAGTCTCCCACCGCTCGATTGTAGCATTCGAGTATTCGACTTTCGAAAATTTGGATAAGTGAGGAAAGGTTACTCCTGATGACGAGACCGGCGGCTCGGGCTTTCTTCTCCGTCTCGATGGCTTGAGGTAGGCGTTCCAAGATCGTCTCATACCAGGGATCCTGCCAATCTTCCATTTGCGCCGGAACTGTGACGCCTTCGAGGAGATAAAGTTGACGGCGGCCTTTGTAATCGTCTCCTCGGTCGTATTCCTCCTCTGCGTCCTCGAAGTCGAAAATGCGACCTGTGTCAGAGAAACGATACTCCAGGTCGAGGATGCGGAGGCGTGGTAGACGATCAGATTTTTCCAGTAGTTCCTGAACATCTGGAGTTTGTTCGAAATAAGCGAGGCTGAGAGAAGTGAGGTTGGGTAAATTGAGGAGATGACTGAGGAGACTCTCGGAAATGAACGGAGAATCAAGGTGGAGATGCTGAAGGTTGGGAAATCTGGGAAGGAAACGGACGATGGATGTATCGCATTCAGAGATGGAGTGCGTTGACGCCCGTAGTCGCAGACGGAGGAGTCCAGGACCGAGAATGCCGAGGAGTGGGGAAACGGGGTCCTTCCTGTCGACGTGAACGTCAAGGGAAGAGATGCACGCGGAAGGAAAGAATCGCAGGAGTGTAGATGGATCCTTGACGACGAAGCAGTTGCCGCGTTGATGAATCGTAATCTGAAGCACTTGGCGAGCGGGCGACCATTCTTTCTTTTCCTCCTCCTTGTTCGGTAGCGATGGAATTTCGACAAGGCGAAGAGTCGGAATTCGACTGAGACAGGACACGATTGAGGAGGTGAGCCGTAGACCGCGAAGGCGGCAGGTACGAAGGGAGGGCAGGTGTTGGTATTGTCGCAAGACCGGACGAGCGATTGCTTCTTGAGCCAGTTCGAAGTCGATTTCAGAGAGATTCGGTAGATGGCGCACGAGTCTTTCGCTATCGATGCTTCCGTCCCCGGGATTCGTGAACCTCCAAACAAGTTTCCTCGTGTGTTGACTTTTGTCTGGTCGAGCGTCGAGCGTACGGACCAGCCTGAGGTAGTTCCACGCTCCTGGGCCGACGCTGATCGTCTCGTAAATTGCTCGTTCTTGTGAGGGTAGAAGTGACTTCGAAATCGGACGACTCGTCAACTTCGGCCACGAAGTCCTAGCTGCGACTTCAAAGATGTCGTCGAGGAGTTCGCCCGGCAACCCAGAGAGATGATCCACCTCGTCCTGTTCTTCGCCAGAAACAAGGTCAGCTTCAAGCTCGTAAACATTCTGAGGGAATCCTCTGACCTTTTCCGACAGTGTGGTCGCCTGAAGAGTTTCTGAGATTCCTTCGACGACGTCTAGATTGACCTGGGCGAGATGGAGAACGAAAGTGATGTGAGTGAGCGAGTGCATTGAGAGACGGCTCGACTCTAGGAGAACATACCTCAGAAGTCATCGATGTGTTTTGTAATAGGTTTGGCTCGATTTGAAGTTGGATAGGGACGGGAAGAAAAAGGGCGAGGAAGGGGAGAGAAAAGGGAGAGGAAGGGAAGAAAGGGGAGACCGGTTGAACGACAAGTTGCTGACGAGTCGAAGCACGTGCAGAGGGTGGCAGGGAAAGGGAAAGGATTTGAGGACGGAGGTCAAGGGAAAGAGGAAAAGAGAGGAAAAGGCGGGTCGAGCGAGTTTTGAGTCGATTCGAAAAAGGGATCTGAGCGGCCCGCGGAGCACCTCCGACGATGACAACGACGACGACGAAGACGAGTCTTTGACTGAACGATGAGCCGTGTGGGGAGATATGGCGGGGCGGTCAAAGGCGGAAGGATGATTCAACGCGTCAGGAAAGACGGCAGCTGACTTGACTGAAACGAAGATCTAGCGACTCTGCAGTAGTAGAAGGCTAGGTTCATAGTCAGGGCTCTCAGGATAGTTTCCTTGTACACTAGGTCGGAGTAAGAGAGATTGCAGGGAACGGGAAAATATGTAATTTGAGGATCGACTGTTTCTTTAGAGGTTCAGCAAAGGATTCAGCTCGAAACGAGGAGAAAAGAGTCCGAACGTCTATCTATGGTCATTCGTCCTTCGGGTCAACCTCGCTTTCTTCGGAGCTCAAATCCGATCCATCGCTCTCGATTCTCTTCAACATCGATTGATAGCGTTTCGATGTCTTTTTGTATCTGAAGCCATATGATTCACACATGTTTCCGTCTCCGAGTGCCTCGGATTCGGTTTGGAACAGTTCGAAATCGCTCAAGTCGAGATCGGGATCGTTGAATTCGAGATCGGCCTCGAGATCAGGTTCGATTCGGTTGATATCGAGTCCATGCTTTTCAGCGAGCTTGAGAGCGTAGAGTAGAGAGTCCTTGCGTTCGTTGAGCCACATATCGCCTACCCCTCGATGGTAACATTCGATTACTTGAAGACGGAAAACTCGAACGACTTCCTCGAGATTACTCGCGACGATGAGACCGCCAGATTTCGCTTTCTCCTCCATCGCAATAACTGGCGGTAACACATCCGAAATCTTCTTGATCCAAGGCAAACTCCAATCTTGCATTTGGTACAGATCGAGGTCGTCCTTGAGAAGAGCGAGATTTGGGCGGCGACGAGACTTGTCCATGTCATATTCCTCCTCCCGTGCTTCGTCAAAGTTGAACTTTCTCCCCTGTCTGATGCGGAGATAATTGAGAGTGAGGGTGCGGAGGTGTCGGAGGCGATCGTCGAGATGCGAGAAGACTTCGTCGAGGTTCGGATGTTGCTGGGAATAGACGAGACTGAGAGAGACGAGATTGGAGAGACCGAGGAGATGTGACTGGAACGGCATGAAGGCGAAGGGGGTATCAAGGTGAAGGTGGCGAAGATTAGGAAACCGACGAACGAGTTGTTCGATCAATTCGTTGTCGCGTGAAATGTAGATTTTTCTGAGCTTGAGTGAGAGTAAGTTGTGATCGAGGAGGTCGAGGATCGGTCGAAGGGTGTAGTGATAGTCTACCTGGAGTTCGACGGACGAGATGGATGCTGCTGGAAAGATGTCAGGAAGTACAGACAGAGTTTCTGGGGATCCGACGGAATTGACGGCGATTTGCTTCACTTGATTGATCGGTGTTCGCTTGCTTTCATCCTCCTCCTCCTTTGGAATCGGCGGTACTTCGACG
Source organism: Sporobolomyces salmoneus (assembly GCF_050403485.1). NCBI lineage: Eukaryota > Fungi > Basidiomycota > Microbotryomycetes > Sporidiobolales > Sporidiobolaceae > Sporobolomyces > Sporobolomyces salmoneus. The sequence goes on from NW_027481129.1 coordinate 129,924, forward strand.
AGTCGGAGAGTAGGAATTCGGCTCAGACAAGCGAATAACGAGGCGTTGAGCGGAGTTTTCGTGAAACAACAAATCCGAAGGGAGGACAGGAGTTCTGGTTGACCGAGGCATCGAAAAGCGGTTACCTCCTCGTTCTCGTTGAAATGTAATTCGACGAGATTCGGGAGATGGCGCAAGACGTGTTCGGTGTCGATTGGGAAGTCCCAATATGATGCGACCCTCCATACGAGTCGCTTCACGTGTTGACCGCGGTTCGGTTGAGCGTCGAGCGTACGGAGGAGTGCAGTGAAGTTTCGCAAGGAGCGAATCGTGATCGTTTGGTAAACCGCTCGTTCTTGCGAGGGTAAGAGAGACTTCGAGATCGGATGAGCCGTTAAGTCCGATGTAGAAACTGCAAGGTCGAAGATGGCGTCAAGGAGTTCGACAGGCAGGCGAGAGAGCTGATTCAATTTGGTCTGTTGTCAAATAGGAGCAAGTCAGGTTTGATCATTGAATTCGGGACACTCTTCATGCTGGCGATCAAGACTCACCCTTTGCGATTCCTCTGAGTCTTGTGAAGATCTTCGCTGTCCTTCAACAGTACCCAGTTCAACCTGTGAGATCGGAACGAAAGCAACGAAGTATGAATCAGCAACTGCAGCTTGGGAGAGGGTCCGAAGGAGCGAGAGAGCACTTTGGTAGACATCACTTCTATCTTACAGGCGTCCTGTGGATCCGGAGTCGATGAGATGGGCGAGGAGAGAGTTGAGTGACGAGTGCGCCCGGAAACGAGATGCGTTCGATGGGCTGTGCGTCGTCGATAATGACAGAGTGTAAGGACCGAATAGAAACTTCAGCTGTGGGCGTTCGAGCTGATGATGGAGAGTAAAAGGCGAAAAGAGATCTTCGGAAACTCTTGCCCTTCTACCCTTCACTTCGAACCGCTATCATGCTACGAGTCGACCACAAGAGATCACTACATCCTCTGCCTCGAACGCTCACATCGTCACTTGAATTAATCTCCTGCTCTGACGGCTCTCGACTCAGAAGTGCATTCGGCTCGTTCTTCTTCCCCTCTCACGCTGATGCGATTCGAAACCGTGATAGATGATCGAGACGACATCTCCAGGCAGGAACGGGATGAAAAGACCCATACCAGTGAAAATCGCTCGGTAGCGCTGTGATTCGCATCTCATTTCTTTCCCTCAAACAGCTCTCTGCCGCAGGTTGGTCTCTCTGTTCAGAAGTAGCTATCCTGCTACTTCTTGCTCTGCTCTTGGTCGGAAGACTGCTTCAGTATTTGTCCCGGATAGACTAGGGTTCGTCTTTGCAGCTCAGGCCCGAGAACATTCTCTTCTGCGTCCTGGCTCGGTTTGCAGCGGCGTGGCTGGTCGTTCTTTAAGCATGCTCCATCACTGAGGACACTGCGGACGCTCCGAGCACTTTCGCAGCCACGTATCAACAGTTGAACGATCGCTGACATCGAAGAACTTCATCGCTCTCCGGAAGCTCTTTGTGTGCAGTGCTTTGATCGAGTCTCGCGTGCGGTAGTATACGCTTTAAGGATACGACGCCTTGATCATCAGGTCTGGTGCTCAAAGCGGCGCAGCGAGTCCCGAATCGTCGACGGCAGGAGGTGCAAACTCCAAAATCAAGTCGAGCAATCTTTCAACGGCTGATTCAGAAGTGGTCTCACACTGAGGTCTCGCTGCAACGAAACTATTGGACGCTGAGTACAAAGTGGAGAGAATCAATTTCAAAGGAGACAAAAAAGTGGTCGAATTGTGTTTCTGTTCTCTTGATTAGTCAGTAGACAACTCAAGGTAAGGGAGGTAAAGAGCACGAACAGTTGTAGTGTTTGTCAATCTTCCCAGTCCTAGTCAACCTCGCTTCGTCCGTAACGTTCGCCGCTTACTCTCTTCTACCTTTCCATTCAAGTTTCGTCGTTTCCGTTTCTGCCTTCACTCTTTCAACCTGAGTCCGTAGATTCGACACCAATCCATACTTCCGTAAAATTCCCGAAGTCCGACAACTTTGTCCTCGAACCATTCGAGATCCTTTCGGTTGAAATTCCTCGCGAGATCAAATTCGATTCGATTGATGTCGAGTGCGTGCTTCTGAGCGAGAGAGAGAGCGTATCGCAACGGACGCATTCGACCGTTGAAGTAAAGATCGGCGACTACTCGGTTGTAACATTCGACGATTCCGCGGTGGAAATTTTCGGTGATTTCGACGAGGTTACTTTCGACGACTAGACCGGCTTCTCGCGCCCTTTTCTCGGCTTTGACGACTCGAGGTAGGATATCCGAGATGTGACCCTTCCAAGGGAGACAAAGGCCATCGATTTGGGCGAGACGAGTGATGTTCTTGAGGAGGGAACGAGAGCCGTAACGAGGAGATTTGCCTGGACCATTCGATTCTTTTTCTGCAGCTGCGAAGTTGAAGTGCTCGTACTCTGGTAAGTAGTCGTACCTGAATGTGAGCGAGCGAAGGTGTGGAATGAGAGCGAGACCGTCGAGAAGTATTTCGAGGTTCGGATCTTGTTCGTAGTAAGTGAGGCTGAGAGAAGTAAGGTGTGGGAGCTGAAGGAGTTGAGTCGGAAGGGTCTCGGAGAAGAAGGGTGGGTCGAGGTGAAGATGACGGAGGTTCGAGAATTGCGGGAGGAGGTGGTCGATCATTTCGGCGCGTGGGAGGACGTCAACAGTTTCGAGCTTGAGAGAATAAAGGTTTTGATTGAGGACGTCAAGGACGGGAAGGAGAGGTTCGTCATCGTTTACAAGGAACTCGAGGGAAGAGATGGAAGCGGTCGGGAAGAATTGGAAAAGTTTGAAAAAAGCCGTCAAAGAGTAGACGGCACAGACGTCGAGTCGAAGCACTTGACAAACAGGCACCCAGCCTTCGTTTTCCTCGTCTTCAATTCGGGATACTTCGACGGAACGGAGGGTCGGGATTCGACTCAGACAATCGACGATCGAGGAAGTGAGCGTGACATTCGGGAAGCGACAGAAACGAAGGGAAGGGAGCAATTCCGGTTGAGCCAATATTTGAAGGGCCCTTGCTTTGTCGATGTGGAATTCGAACTCGACCAGATTCGGCAGATAGCGTAAGAGCGCTTCGGGATCAAGCGATTCAGGTAATCCAGCGAAAACGAGTTTCTTTGCATGTTGACCTCTCTGTGCTTGGGCGTCGAGTGTACGGAGGAGCTGTTGAGCTTTGGATGATTGAGCACTGTGCGTGCGACGGAGTCGAGGGAAATTGCCCGGCCTTCCGATGGTAATCGTCTCGTAGATTGCTCGTTCTTGCGAGGGTAGAAGCGATTTCGAGATCGGACCACTCGTCAATTCGGGTATCCAGCCTGACGTTGAAGCTGCGAGTTCGAAGATGTAGTCGAGGAGTTCGCCGGGCAAACGAGAGAGGGGGTCCATTTCGTCCTGTCCTCGCAAGCGGGAGAGGGCCCAGTTTCAGAAGTCGAAATCGTGGATGTCGAGGGTACCCACCTTTTCAAATGGTTCAGTCTCCTGCAGAGTATCGGGGTGTCCTCCTATAGCCCCGTGTTGAACCTAAGAGATCAAGAATCAAGCGACTGAGTCTGAGCGAACCGCTGCAGTAAGGAGGAGCTAAACAGCGTGGGGAAGTACCTCGGAACTCTCTGTCTGAGTGAACGGTAGCCTTGTTGTGATATCTTCGAGTGAAGAGTTGGAGAGAGTGAGGAGAGATCAAGTCGAATGACGCGTCGCTCCGAATGCAGGATAGGATCGAAGGGTGGACTGTGATCGATGGCGAGAGAGCTGAAGACTCGTTCCGAGTATCGCGATCAGAGTTTCCGAGAGGGTGGTGAGAAGTCGAGGACGAAACTGTGTTTTCGCACAGAACTCGACTCAAATCCTCCTCTTTTTCGTCTACCTACGTCGATTGCTCCGCCAAATAGCGAGTCATCTGAGCTCTCGGTCGAACTCGTTCCGCCGGATATGGAATCTCTCGTATCTCTTTCGACTCGCACGTCCTCCGGGCGAGAGTCGATTTCGTCCTCAGTCTTCAGGGCGACAACCACTCGGAGAGACGGTCTATAAGAGGGCAGAGGATACAAGCAGCCAGGTCAGGCCCAGAAAGTCCAGGTGCAGAGGACTGAGGAACGAAGTTGCCAAAACAGTCGAGCTCAAAATCTCGCTAAGATTGTTTCCTCCCTCTGCGACTGTCCACCGCTTTCTTTCTACTCCTCTCGCTCTATATAGTAGCAAGTCGAACTGAGGCGAAGGGGTGTGAGATCAGAAGCAGCTTTCAGGCGAAACCGTGGGAGAGCCCAAATCGCTGACTCGAACCGGTAAGTTTGGGAGCAGTGCTCGCGACTTTGTCAGCTCACTTGAACATCCAACGACGAATCCGTCGAGGGGATAGTCGCACCGATCGAGAGCGTAAGGAGAAATTGCAAGACACGGCAGAATACAAATCGGCGAGTCGGCTGTTCTGACAGGGAAACTCAGCATCTGAGCTCACAGTATCGAGGGACGCAGAGGAAGGAAGCTCACAGCTTTGATGAGCCAGATCTCTACTCGATTTCTCCTCGACCTTAATCCTCCCAATCGCTCTCTTCTTCGTTTTCGCTTTCCCAATCTTCACCTTTCGGCGGCATCTTCAATTCCAACCCGTACAGGGTGTGCCATTTGTCGACCATTCGCCCGACGCCTTTGAGCGAATCTTTGAACCACTTGAGATCCTCTCGCTTGAAGTTTTCGTCGAGATTGATTTCGGAAATGTCGATGTCGAGGCCATGCTTTTCGGCGAGAGATAGTGCGTATCTCAGCAAGTACTTGCGACCGTAGAAGTAAAGATCTCCGACTCCTCGATTGTAACACTCGACGATTTTACATTCGAAATTTTCGATGAGTTCCTCAAGATTACTTTCGACGATAAGGTGGGCTTCTCGGGCCTTCTTCTCCATCTCGATGACTTGAGGTAAAGTGTCCGAGATCGTGAGAGACCAAGGCAAGCTCCAATCGTACATATCGGCTAAATCATCCACGTTTCGAATTAGGGAGAGGTGGTTCCCGGAGTCATCACCCCAGTCGAATTCCCGTTGCGCTTGCTCGATGGAAAAGTTCTCGCCTGATGCGATGTTGAGGTATGTGAGGTCGAGCCTGCAGAGATGCCGGAGTGAGTCGAGACGGGAGAGGAGGTGGTCGAGGTTTGGCGTTTGATCTGTGTAAGCGAGACTGAGGGAAACGAGGTTGGAGAGACTGGGTAGATGAGTTTGAAAAGAGTCGGAACGGAAGGGTGGATCGAGGTCGAGATGTCGGAGTTTCGCGAATTTAGGGAGAAGGTGATCAATCTGGTCGTGTAAATTGACTCGATCATCGCATCGTAGTCGAAGGAAGGTAATATTTTGATCGAGAACATCGAAGAGAGAGAGGAGAGGGTATGATGTCTGAGAGATTGTGATGTCGAGGGAGGAGATGGAGGCGGTCGGGAAGAATAGAGAAAGGAGAGCCGGAGACGGAGGGTCTCTGTAGGAGAGAGCGGAGTGAACAGCGACGTGGAGCACTTGACGAGCAGGCAAACAGTAGTGTTCGCCGTACTTCATCTGAATCGAGGAAATCTGAACGAGGCGGAGGGTCGGAATGTGGCTGAGACAGTCGACGATCGAGGTGGTGAGCTGAGTCCCCCGGAAGCGACAGATGCGAAGGGACGGAAAGAGTTGCGGTCACTTGAGGAAATGAAGGATTTTGAACTCGTCGAAGTCCTCGAACTCGATTTCGACCAGATTTGGCAGATGGCGCAAGAGTTTTTCACCGTTACTCTTCGTTGGCCAGGACTTCGGATAACGCATGACGAGTCTCTTTGTGTGCTTCCCTTGGTACGGTCGATTATCGAACGCTTCGAGGAGTCGGGAGAGCTTGACGGGCGAGCGACTGATCGTGATCGTTCGAAATATCGCTCGTTCCTGCGAGAGTAGAAGCGACTTTGAAATTGGACGAGTCGTCAGCCCCGAGGTTGAAGCCGTGATCTCCAAGATGAGGTCGAGGCTGCGGAAGACGAAAGCCGAAACTCAAGCGGGTCAACGAAGCGAGAAGAGCTCTGAGTGATCAAAATACGCACCTCGGTATCCATCTATCCGCTCTGCAGCTAACCCTGAGGCGTTCCTGCTCGTTCGAACTTGAAGGTGAAGAGGGACGGAGAGTTGGATGACAGGTCGCCCGCGACTTGTTATACGTTCGTGCACTTCGGCTCAGTCGATAATGAAGTGGTTCGGGACTGATTTCAGGTGTTCTGCAAGGGAGAGAGAAGGGGAAAAGGCAAAGGAGGGTCAAGCGAGTTTCTCGGCAAGAGATCTGAATGGCGTTCGCAGAGTGTCGATAGCCACGACGTTGTGCTGAACTACAGGCACAAGAAGCGTACGAGAACGAATCGACGCGAGAGATTACTAAGTCACGTGTCGAAAAACACCTTCGAGTCCGACCTCCTTCTCCTGCCTCTTCTCTCCCTTCAATCCACTTCTGAATGCCCAAGCCTTCACCCTCTTCTTCCGCCTCTACATCACGCGTACGTACCTCCACGGTCCCCCCCTCTCTCCTCCAATGATTGAATCAACTCGTCTCGATGAAACAGCAATTCCAAATCACTTCGTTCCTCCCACGAGGGTTCGGTACACCTCCAGCATCAACAACACCAAGTACAAGCGCTTCAGAGAGCAAGGGAAAGCGTAAGAGGAGAGTTGTAGAGAGTGAAGAGGAAGAAGATGATGAAGTCGAAATCCTCGATCCGGAGGAGGACAAGAAGAAGAAGAGTAATGTGATTGATCTCAGTGAGTTCGCCTCTTTGTTCAGCGCCCGAATCGGAACTGAGCACGAGAACGGGAACACGCAGCTGAGACGGATGATGAGGAAGAAATCGAATCGATGCCTCCTCCGCCAGTACCAACTCGGAAGAGAGAGAAGAAACCAACTACAACATCTTCGTCGAAGAAGAAAGGCAAGGAGAAAGCGAAAGAACCAGAGAAAGACGAGCAAGAGGATGAAAGAATGTGGATTGATAAATTCGTTCCAACTTCACGAGTGAGTCCTCGTTCTGTCTATCATCAAGGATAACAAGAAGGAAGAAGCACTGAAAAATGATGCTCTGATCATTTGCAGGAAGAACTAGCGCTTCACTCGAAAAAGGTTACGGACGTTTCGAATTGGTTTCAAGAAACATTCCCTTCGAACGGGATCCCTACGAAGCTCTCTCAGAAGTATCGTCGATTACTCGTATTATCTGGACCCTCAGGTAGTGGGAAAACGACCTGTTTGAGGATCCTGGCGAAAGAGTTCGGAGTGGAGATTTTGGAATGGAAAGAAGAATCAAACGTGATCAACGCGAATGATGAGTGTAAGTGCTTCGCTCTGTCAACACGAGAATGTCGTTGTTGACGGCTGCTAACATTCTACAGATCAAGAATCAATGGTACATCGATTCACATCATTCCTAACTCGAGCCGGAATGGTCCCTTCTCTCGAATTCGTCGACTCTCCCTCTTCTCCCTCTTCCTCTTCTTCGTCTCCCCCACATCCTTCTGCTCCTTTCGCCCCTGATCGTCCCCGCTTGATTCTCCTCGAAGATCTCCCGAACGTTTCCCACTACCCAACGAAACTAGCCCTCCGTTCCGCCTTGGCTCAATACCTTTCCTCCCCTCGAGTCAACTGTCCTCTCGTTCTCATCGTCTCGGAGACACTAACGAGACCGGGGAAAGATGACTTCGAACAAACGGGAGGAGGTGGAAGTTTCAGAGGGGATGAGAATTTGGATAGTCGATCGGTTTGTGGGTTGCAAGTACTTCAGCATCCTGCTTGTAGGGAAATCAGGTACATCACTCTCTCGCTACCTCTCTGCTTGTCGGAGTGAGCTGACGCTTGTTGAGAGGGCGATAGCTTCAACCCAATCGCTCAAACAATCATGAAAAAAGCCCTGAACCGTATACTCGATCAAGTCGAATCCTCCCCCTCCTCTTCCTCTTCGTCTCGCTCGAATCGACCCAGTGGCTCAATGCTCGACATACTCATTCAGAATTCAAACGGAGATATCAGATCCGCTTTGATGAGTCTTCAATTCCTTTCGACTCAGGATCAATACTCGCTTTCTACGAGCCTCTCCGGCGGGTCCGGATCGAAAGGCACGTCAAGTGGGAAAGGGAGGAAGAAAGCGAAAACGACAGGAGGGGGAGGAGATGTGAAAGAGTTGTTACAGTTTGTTACGGCGAGAGAAAATAGTTTATTCATTTTCCATGCTTTGGGGAAAGTACTCTATAATAAACGTATGTTCGTGTCTGTCTTTTGTTGGTCTTGAGGAGGAGGCTGACTTTGGCTACCGCGATCGTGCAGGTTGGGGAGAATCTGAAAAAGAAGACAAGAAAGATCTGAACCGACCCGGAATCCGTCAAGAACTAGAACCATCCTCTAAGCTACCTAAACATCTTCGAAAAGAATGGAATCGAAAACCTTCGAAAGTTGATCCCGACGTCCGTCTCCTCCAGCTCCACTGTCTCCTCTTCTCTTTCGCGTGCGAACTAAATCTCTCTTTCGTCTGCTTCTCGAATAGGTCGTATTCGCCGAAGCTCCAATCGACAGTGAAATATTCCTAACCTACCTACACCACAACTACCCTCAATTCACTTCCTCCTCTATCGAATCCTGTTCCTCCATCCTCGATTCCCTCTCCCTCTCGGATTCTCTCCTTCGCCTCGAATCCAACGAAGAACAAATCCGACGACTCCCACTAACGAGTCTCTACTCGTTCGCGGTAGGAGTTAGAGGGACTTTACTTGGGTTGCCTAGCCCGGTCGAGAGGGAGAAACAGGTTTTGAGGAAGAGTGAATGGTGGGAGAATGAAAGGTTACGGAAAACGAACCTAGAGGGGGTTGTTGAACTCTCCGGAGTCAGGGAAGGAGGAGGAGACGAGGAAGACGCAGGGTGGTTGGGGAGAGCGGGAGGAGGGAATAAGAAAAGTTTGCTGACGGAAACGATTCCTTGGTTGGGAGTCATGAAACCTCCTAGTAAGTTTCCTTCTTCTACTCTTTCTCCTTCTTTATCACTCTGGTCTCGTTGCTAACGTGGAGGTCCGAGAATCCGTAGACGTGAATCCTTTCCTGATCGATCTCGCTCAATTCCCTCCCCTTTCGTTCGATAACAAGATTACGGGAGAAGCACTAGGAGAGAAAGACATCAAACCCGAAGACGCAGAAGACGCAGAAGTACAAGAAGACGTTGAGGGAGTACCGAAGAGACTGGAAGAGACTGAGGAGGTTAAATTCAGTAAACTGGTCGGAGAGGAGGAGAGTTGGTTCGAGCTTGAGGACGATATCGTCGATGAGGATTGAGTCGAGTGTGAGAACAATGACATATGTTCTCAACTTGCTACGGGCAGGAGAGAATCAATGGAGAGACATTGGAGACGGCAAGACTCGATGTCGGGTTTCGCAGGGAGCTGGCGGACAGCTTTCGATGCCTCACGCTCGGCTTCCCTAGACAGTCTTTGTCGGGGGAATGCGTACCAGTTTAGACCAAAGACATCTTAGCGAGAGAACGTGACTGGTGAAGTTGCGAACTTTCGACCAACTTCTGGAATTCTTCTGCTCACGACGTTACCTCGACTTTCGCCGCTTCTTGAGGCCTCATTTGACCAAGTCATTAAACAGCATCAAATCAATTCGACCTCGACGATACGAACGCGTTGATCGACTTGCCACCCTTGAAGCTCACGTTACCTCATCAACCTCTCTACTCTCATCTCTCGGTGAGTCTATACCCTCTTGTGATACTTTGAGGCGGCTCAGACGTACTGGAAGGGCTGTGCTCCCTGTCCGAGGTGGAGATGAGCGACAGAAACGCCTCATCAATAAACACCTTTGTTCAACCCTCCACGCCCTCTGAACAACTCTACGAGCTTCGAGCGAGTCTACTGACCCTCTCGGTGCTCTCTCTAACCAGTACACTTGACCATTAGAGCGACTGAACAACCCTCACTCGATCTCGACTACTCTCGGCTCTCGAACCCTCTCTCTTCTCCTCGCCCGGTCAACCCCAGAGTATGGCGACTCTCACACGAAACCCTTCCTCATCCGCGACTCCTCAACCTCCGCTCGCTTCTTCCTCCTCGAGTTCTTCCTCCTCGAATATCCTTCCTCCCCTCCCTGGGCCTCCTCCTCCTCCTATGCATTCTCCCTTCCGTTGGGCTCCAATCGCATCTACTTCAACATCAGCATCAGCATCTAACTCAGCATCAACCTCGAACTCGAATTCAAATTCGAACGTGATCGATCTAACTGGTTCTTCCCCTCCCGCTGCAGCTTCAAATCCAGTTCATTCCCGATTCCCTCATCTCTCCTTTCCCTCCGCCTCCAGTTCCACTTCCTCCGCTTTGACGAACGCGAATGCCGTAGCTGGACCTTCTAACCCTAACCCGACTCGAAGGACTCGAAGTCAATCTCGACAACAAATCGCAGCGGGAGCGGGAGGGGAATTAGTGATTAGTGATTCAGATTCCGACGAGACGATTCAGAGGAGGTTCAGGAGTCGACCTACTGCTCGGAGAGTCAGACCACAGACAGGTACAGGAGGGGGAGGAGGAGCGGTAGCGAGACCTGGGATCGAGGATGAGGACGATGATGATTTAGTGATCGTTTCGGAGAGAGCTGCGGTTGATCCGGTTCCTTCGACTTTGAGATCGAGAAGATTCGGGGGAGGGAATGCATCATCTGGAAATGGAACGAGTAACCGTGAGTTCGGAAACAACCTCAGACCTTTCTCGCTATAAAGACCATACTAAGTGTTTGTCGTTCTTGAACTTCCAGTGCGTCGTAATCCCCTCGCACCGCCACCATCTCATCGACTCAACCCACTCCCTCGTCGTGCCTCTCCCCCTCCCTTCATAGTCCCCCCTAACTATCCCTCAATCTCAAACCCCGACCCACCGCGCGCTCGAAACCTTCGACCTCTTCCCGCCCGACGAGGAGTCGTCGGAGGCGGAGGAGCTCTCGCAACCGTCGCAACTCCCGAAGAAATCCTTCATATGGACGACGAAGATGTCCTCGATCGAAGACTCGCACAATCTCTCGCTGCTGAAGAATTGAACGCGATGGGAGGGAATCGAGCGATTGATCCGATTAGGGTACAAGCTCAAGCTATGAGACAAGCCGCAAACTCGAACACTGGAGCTGGAGGAGGAGGAGGTCGAGGATATGGAGGTTACATCCTTCAGCAGAATCGAGCAGCTCCAGGAGCGGGAGGAGCTGGAGAGAGGGAGATGGATCCGTTCGAACAATTATTGGGGATGAGACAAGAAGAAGCAGCTGGAGGAGGAGGGAGAGGTGGGAACGATGATAATTATCGAAGATCAGCTGCTTTCGTTAATGCTCTTCTCGGTGGCGGTGGAGCGAACGGGAACGCAGGAGGTCGAGGAGTAGGAGGAGTTTTGAGAGGAGCGGGAATGGATTACTTTCCACCGGAACTACGACAATTCTTCGGAATGGGACCAGGACCTCTTGGAGGAGGAGGAGGATATGGGAACGCTGCACCCGGAGGGTGGGGAGGAGCAGCAAAAGTGAAAGCGGCGAACAAGAAATATCGAGTTGAATTGAGTCATCCGAATCCTGTTCGTACGGGGTTCTCTCGAGACATTATCGAACCTCCCGACACCAACGACAACGACGAGCTCTCAGCTTCAGCGAAGAAGAAACAAAAGAGGGAGAAGGAGGAGATCGAAATTCAAGAACTTGAACCCGTTTGTGCTTCCTGTCTCGAACCTCTCAAACTTGGGACGGAAGGCAAAGATGGGAAAGTTTGGGGTTTACAATGTGGACATGTCGTTTGTGGGAAATGTTTGCGGGAGGCGAAGGAGAGATGCGAGGAGATTTTGGAGAAGGAGAGAGGTGGATGGGTTTTGGATGTCGACCTGGAAGATGCAGATAGAGAGGAGGAAGGGGTTGGGAGATCACCGAAGAAAGGGAAGGGGAAGAAGAGAGTTATCGAGATTGACGAGGAGGAGGAGGACGACGACGATCTTTACGCTCCACCTCCTTCGAATTCGAATTCCGAGGATCAATCGATTTCTTCTTCTAAACCTCGTCGACTCCCTCCAAAGAACCTCGCTTCAACAGGCAAGATTCCAGTCGGAGGGACAACAACATCGAGCAAAGCGAAAACGAAAGGAAAAGGAAAAGGGAAAGGGAAATCGAAATCATCGCAAGACGAAACTGGAGTCGAAGAGAATTGGACAACTTGTCCAGTCTCGACCTGTGAAGGAAAAGGAAACGATCTGTTGGCGGAGAAGGGCTGGTCGAGACCTTTCGAGTTGTACGCTTAGCGCGATCGAGAAGCGAGAAAGGAGAAGGAGGAGGATTTCGAGAGTTTTTCGCTTTTGGATTGTTTTTTTTTTGTTGTCGTTCGTTGGAAGCCTTGAGGAGACCTGAAAGTGACACCCCACCTTCCCTACAATATTCTGTCGCCTTGGATGATTGTCGAGACGGAAATAGAGAAGAACAGAACTGCTTCTTGAAGCCTCAGGAAATGCGAAAGACGTTCTTCTTTCGCTCTTCCTCTCTCTCTCGTGTCTCTCAGTATATCATTCACTTTCTATTTCGTCAAGAATTCCCACTACTTGATCGCGGACGCTAGAGCATTTTTCCTCCGGCGCTCGCGAATCCCAATCCAGTTTTAACTTCCCTTCCCCCCTTACTCGCATTCTTCAACCTCCTCCCCCCTTGATAAACGAACCCATCGATCAATCCTGCGATCGTTAGTACTCCTCCGACGATCGCGCAAGTAGAGGTGAGGAAATGGGCCAAGGATTGACGAGTTTCGAGGTGAGTTACTTTTAAGGGAGAGATCTCGTAATTGAAGAATAACCTGCGCGCGCGCGAGTGAGGAAGCGAGAGCGAAATGAGCCGGAGTCAATTTAGTGAGAGCTAATAGAAACTAGAGGGTGGGAGGAGGTAGAGGAGGCAGAGGAGAGACGTACCCTGGAACTCCAGCGTATCCATGAGTAGTTTGATGACCGTGAGAATCTTTCGATTGTGCGTTCTTGTTCGATACTACTCCCCCTCTCACCGTCACTTCGTCAGCTTTTGTCATCCTCAAAAAAGAGAGAGAAGAGGGGAATGGGACGACTGACGATCTCTTTCGTATTGAGTTACGGAATATTGATGAGTTTTCAATTCCCTTCCATCCAAGAACTCGAATTGAGTTGAAACGACCTTTAAGAAGTATTGAAACATGCTACTCGATCAACTCATCAGTCACCCTCGATCAACCTCCAAAGAAAGAGGTAAAAGAAAACTCAACTAATTCGATTCCTCTGTGTGAGCCTTTACCCCTTCCAACGGATCGACGATTCCCAATTCCTTTTTCGTCTTCTCCCTCGAGCCCTTCGTCCCCTTCTTTCCTCCTTTAAAGAATTCCTCCTCGGTTTCACTCGCGAACGAGAACCCATGAATCTCATGTCCGAAATCATGTTTAGTCCCTCCTTGTAAATACGGTACTAAATCATGAACGTGCATCGCGTTCGCCTGAAAACTTCTCCCCGGACTCAAATGGAAATTCCCGATTACTTTGTTGACGTGAACTCGACCGGCTAGGTTACAACCTTCCGAGGATTGTTCTTTGATTTTTGTAGACCATCCTTCTGCTACGCACTGATGAGTAGTCACTCGGGAGTGGTCAGTGAGGAGACACAGAGGAGAAAGGGAGGGAGAGGAACGTACTTGTTCGATAGAATCAGGGTTGACGAAGGACCAACCGCGTCGAACGTAGGATTCTCGTACGTCGTCACAGGAGTTACAACACCCTGGATTAGGACCTTCTGTAGGTGGTGTTCCTCCGTAACATGTACCACCTGGATCGAGTTGAACGTCGAGTGTCGAAAGGTTGAGTTGAGTGGTCGAGAGAATTTCGTCGAGTTTTGAGGAGGAGAAGATTTAGAGAAGCGAGAAAACCTTGATCAATCAGTGCCGGCAAATACAGTCAAACAGAGAAAGAAGTAACGTACAGTATCCCTCCTGTTTCTGTCTCGCGATCCTCTCTGCATCGCCAGTCAATTCCTTCCCTTTCGAAGCCGCCATGATCGTTTTCCCTTCTTGACTAATCCTCGTTTTCAACAAATCATGATTCACATCTATATATTCCTCAACGTCAGAACTCTCTTCCAACCACATTCACGAACGGATAAGTGAGAGAAAGGGAGAGCTGACCATTTTGATGTTCCCCTGAAATATCCATAATATCAACACTCAACACTACAATCACCATCAATCCAGTCCGCCCTTCTAGTCAGCTACCATAACCAACAGAGAAGGGAAGGGAAGAAGAGAGAACTGACGATAACAAGGTACTCTCGGGAAAGTTACGTTCAAATTAACCACTAATTTCTCCCCCCTCGATCGATCTACCACTATTGATGGTTCCTACACCACCCATTTCCATCCACTCATCAGTCTCCCTGCTCCGTGCGACGCAGAAGAGAGGAGGAAGAGAGGAGGGGATGGACTAACCATATGTACTCTTCGATAATCGATAAACTCATACAACGTTAACGCTAGGATCAAGCTCAACGACACTAACGTCACTAATCACCTCCTCTCCACAATATAGCGTCAGCCCAGCCAGTCAGCCAGGAGAGGAGGGAGAGAGATGGGAGAGATGGAACCAACACATTCCACCGAATCCAGTTTTAATCTTGACATCTTCCATAGTCTAACGAGAAACGTATATCCATCTCTTCAGTCAGCATTTATGATTCGCTGGCTCTCCGAGACAGAGAGAGGGAGGAGCAGAGAGAGATGATGATGATGAACGTACTTTCCCGAACGCGTCAATCCCGCGAACGGAGGCGAACCGACGACCCATCTCAGCTTAAATCTCTGTTGGTGCTTCTGTGCACGGGTGATTGAGGAGACCGGATTTGTTGAGGGAGAATGAGGTGTCGAGCTATTGATGAGAATTGATGAAACGCGTTTCACTCCGATGAAGGTAGCTGAGTAGCGTGTTGAGGGCTTATTGGCGCTTTGTAGTCGTATAACGTCGGGGCCGAGTCGAGTGAATGGAGTGAAAGGTTCAGGAAACGAGGATCCGACCTCAACCTCTCATCAAGCGGATTGCAACTTCGATTTCGGGCGAGGCCAGCACCCGTTCGCAAGCTACAGAAGATGGTAAGTAAAGCTTGCAAGGACGAGGGGGAAAAACTCAGCGAAAAACGAGCGAGTGTATGCAAGAAGAGGTCCATGCTTTGTCCTCAAACAAAAACCGCGCAAATTCCCTTTCTTCTGCTTTCTCTTCCCTTCTTCTCACTTTTCTCAATCAAATTTCGCCTCTCCGGCAGAAAACCACCCCTCTCTCCTCCTACGAGGCCTCAGGTCTATGTCGATACTCCTCTTCGTCACTCGTTCCTTCTTCGCCAAGTTCCCCTTCGCCCACTTCTTCCCTCCCACGCAGTCGCTCTCAATGGACCACTTCACATGATTCCCTCCCCGACCAGTAGAGCATGAATCGACTGTTCTAGGAATCGGAATAGGCTGACTTTTCTAGAAGACTAAAGATTCCAGTCGAGCCGTTGTACAGGCGTCGCTCGACCGGATGAGGATTCTAGAAAACGCGCAGTCTATTCCAATTCCTGAGGTAGTCGGTTCAGACTCACTGGGCGGGAAGGGAGGACATGTGCGGATTTTCCATCAGTGCGACTGGTGCGAGGGAATTTGGGACAGTTTTTCTCGTCGTCTTCGTCGTATTCCCTCCTGTTCATCCTCCCCTCTTAGCTCGACCACCCTCACTGGGAGTCGAGGGTCAAGGTACCCAGTGAGTCAACCCCCTTTCGCCTTTTCTCCCTCGCACACTCCTCTTTCCACTCTTTTTCTCGCAGACCTCTCCTTCACAGTCACCTTCGAAGAACTTTTCACATGCCACGCTTTCCAGAGAGCTGGGCGTGACCCGGGGGCCCCAAGAATCGGACTAAGCTGACTTCTGCAACTCGTCCGAAGTGCGCGAGCGATAAACCTTTGTACTCGCTCCACACTTCGCTCTCGGTGGTCACAGAACGGTGCAGTCTAGTCCCATTCTTGTGGTTCTCTGGGTTACGTACTCACCTCGCTGGGATGAGGGACGTGTGGAGCGCTCTTCGAAGAATGACTGTGCTGGGTTGTGAATCGTTTTGCCGTTGCTCTTTTTTCTTCCCTTTTCTCCCCCTCCTGAGGTTCCAAAATGATGTTTATTATCGATATCCAACTGACGCATCAACGCGCAAGAAAGATACTGTAATCTACCTGACTGGAACTTACTCTACGGACTGTCTTGATTTTGCGAGATCTTCCAGCGCCGCTTTCCCAGTTGTCTTCCTCGTTTGCTTCGTCAAACGGCTCGCTGCCCTCTGGGGATGCCGTGTTACCTGTGGAGCAGCTACGAGTCAAGTGACTCCTCGTCGCGAACCAAAGAAGTAGCTGACGCGAAACAACTTCGAAACCGATGAAAATCCAGTCCCTCGAGAACTCATCTTCTGCTCTTCCCGGCAGCGCTTTCGTGCTTGATGGCTCTTGCTAACTGGGATCTTATCGTTTCACTCTTCTCTCTGTACAAGCAAATCAAACTCACAACAACCTTCACACCCCAATTCTCATCTTAGTCTGTTTCCCTCTCACAAACTATCGGTCAAGTCCCCACATCACACGAGATCGAGTCGAAGACTCACATTTGAAGAACCCTTCACCACTTTTCCTCCCCGTCTTACCCCCCTTTACCAACTCTTCCAATACGTCCACTTCTTCAACTGCTTTCGAGTCGATTTCTCCAGTTTCGACTCGTTCTTGTCTCCAACCTCGGGCGATATGAGAGAGGGTATCCAATCCTACAAACTGTTTTCCCTCCGTCCGTTTCTCAAGGAGGTATCAGTATTCGCGCGCGCGGGAGAGGGAGAGAGAGAGGAAAAGGAGAAAACGAACGTCTGATAATTCGAGAGGACCTAACCGACAAGAATGAGGTTAGTAGGAGAAAGAGGAGAGATGAGGAGATGAGGGGGAGGGAGACGTACCCATTGGTAATCCCGCGCCTAATTTCATCGCCGTATCGATATCCTCCGCTGTCGCATCTCCTCTCTCGTACATCCTAATCGCTTCCAACATGTAAGGTACCAATAATCGATTCACTATGAATCTATTCCTCACTCACTCCGGACGAGTCAGCCTCGACAAGAAGGAGGGAGAAGGAGAAGGGAGAGAGGGAAGGGAGAGGACGTACCCAGGAGTATCTTTACAAGTTACTGGGGATTTCTTCATTCGTTTACAGAGTTCGAGGAGGGATTGCATTACTTGTGAATCAGTCTTCTCCGTAGCGATCAATTCAACCTGTTCATTAAAACCACTCAATCGTCTGAGCTCAATCCTCTCTCGCAATTAAAGTGAGAGTATGAGACTCACGAGTTTCATCTGCGGTACTGGATTGAACGCATGAAACCCCGCAAACCTCGTCTTCCTACTCTCACTAACTCCCTCCGCAATCTTCGTAATACTCAAACTACTCGTATTACTCGCGAACCTAGTTTCCTTCGGACTCAACTCGTCCAATCTTCTGAACAACTCTTGTTTAGTTTCGAGGTGTTCGACAATCGCTTCGATTACGAGATCCGAAGAAGCGACGGCAGATTGCGCGGAAGTAGTGGTCGAGAGGTTCGAGAAGACGGAATCGATGAAGGCTTGTTGGGCGGTTGAATCGTCGGCGTGTTTTTTGCGAGCGATACGGGTGAGGGATTTCGTAATGATTGAACGTCTACACAAACCCCCGTCACACGCACAGTTCCAGTCAGTTCATTAATAGCGAAAAGAGAGTTGAACGTCGAAACAAGCTCGAGCGGAAGTGTGTCTCTCCTCTCCTCTTTTTCTCCTTCTCGTTCCAACTGACTCGAACGCCCCGAGACGGAGTCCAATTAAAGAAAGAGAGTATAGAACTAACCCATTCTCCAAAGCCCTCTCACTAACATCCGTCATAACCACCTTGACTCCATTCATCGCCGCAACTTGCGCAATTCCAGCTCCCATCAACCCGGCACCAAACACCGTCAAGTTATCGATCGAGGGTGCTTGACCCGTCGTGCCATTCGAGAGGGAGGAAGAGGAGGTTGAAAACGATTGTTGAAGAGTGGGGGTGGAGCGGCTGAGGAAACGAGAAGAGGAGGAGGAGGAGGAGAGTACGGTAGGTCGGAGGAAGACGCGCAGGAGCGACATCTTGAAGTGCTGAGGAAGGTGGAAGAAGGGAGAGAAGAAGAACGTCTAAAACCGGCGACTCGCGAGTTTGTAGCCGAGGTAAGATACGGAATTTCTCGCGGGTCTTCGTGAGGGCACAACTTCAGGGTGTGACCATTCGGTAGAGAGAAACAATATGAACAAAGGGAGAGAAAAAAGTAAATCTAGAAAAACAAAATTCGAAAAAATGTGAGAAGAATCAGGAGTTTCCAGCTCCCGCTTGGTAGAGAAAGGTGTCGAGGTCGATGCGATAGAACAGCAGCAGAAAGAGTCGAGAGAGAGAAAAGGGGAAGAAACTATCTACATCCACAGCACGAATCGACGAGAACCCCTTCTTTCGTTTCTTTATCTCGCAATCGCCGACTCTTCATCCTCATCCTCACTCGTCGTCGTCGCGTCCTGTCTAACACTCTGATAATTCCTCCTCGTTCCTCCGAGTCCTGGCGTTCCTGGTCTACTCGCTCTTCCTCCCGTGCTGCTCCCATTCAAACTCACCTGACTCGCACTCCCCTGCCTTCCATGTTTCCACCATTCCCTCACTCCCTCCACCCCTGGTCCTCCTTTGCCCGGTAGCGACGCACTGCCCGAAAGAGTTCTCTCGTGTCTTCGAGGTCGATGAGCGAGTTTCGGAGGTTCAGATTCCGAAGAATGTTCGTGAGGTTGTCCGCGTCTGAATCCGGGATGAGAGATTGAACGACGGAGTGGAGCTCCGTCGAGTCCAGGAAGGGAATGATGAGAGGTGGAAGAAAGAAGAGGTCGAAGGGGTTGGTCCCCGAACAATTCATCTGGAAACGAGCGAACGAAACGAGAGTGAGTGAGTGAGTGAGCAAAATGAACCGAACGAACGAAGGTTGAGTTTGAAAACGAGGTTCCCGATCGAGTCTCCCGAGGACTTCTCACTCATCCAGCAAAAAGAGAGAGAGAGAGAGCAGGAAAGAAAGAAAGAGAGAGGAGCGAGAGACTTACCCATTTCCTCCAAAGGAACTCCCATTGTTTCGGGATACGTGAAATAAACCAAAATGAACGACAAGACACAGAACCCTGCATGCATCGGATACAAGCGCCAACGAATCGCTTCTTGTAAGATTGGAGTTGCTTCACCGACCTAGAGAGAGAGAGAGAGAGAGAGAGAAAGCGAGGTGCGAACGAGCTCCTCGATGTCAGTGATTGAGCATAGGAGAAGAGAAGGGACTAGAGAGGGTGGACGTACGAGGAAATTCTACGAGAGAGAGAGAGAAGGAGTAAGTAAAGGGCAAGAAGATGAAACGTCAGTCGGTCGTGCTCTCGCTAAGAACAGAGCAGAGCAGAGAGAGAGAGAGAAAAGACACATACGAATGCCCAATTCCTACGATTCGAAACAGAGAGCACTCAATCAGCTTCCTCCCCAACTCGAAACGACCTCGTAGTAGTAGAGAAAGAAGGAAAGAGAGCGAGCGAGGAGAGGAGGACTCACGAAGCCGTACTCAAACTAACTCCTTTAACCCTAAACGCATTCGGTAAAATCTCCGGAGGGTACAACCACGGGATCGGTCTACAGTTATTCTCATTCCCATCTTGGCATCAGCATACCATCTTTCCTTCTCGGTTCTCCCTCGCTGACGCAACCCGAGAGTGAGAGAGAATTGGGAGAAAAAGTCTCTAGAGAGCGAGAGAAGAGAGAGGGAATAGGGAACTGGAACTGACCCCCAAGAGTACCCAAACGCCGCATTGTAAACGATGACGCTCGTGACGACCGCCACAGGAGTATAAGATTGATCCAAATAGAGGAAGAATCCAACCAAAGTTAAAGCGATCGCCATTGCCTATAGATAGATCATCCAAACATTTTCCCTACTCTTTCAGTGTCTGTTGCCGAAGTTCAGGAGTACGAGAGAGGGAGAGAGGGAGAGGGGACGTACGGTTGCACCGGAGAGGAGAATGACTCGTCTCCCGAGAGTATCGACGAGGTACCAAGTTGGGATCGTACTCAATACGTAAACTTTTTTCACTCAATTCGCTCCACTCAGTCAGTTACAACTGTCCCCTCGCCCTCGCGAGGGAGGAAGAGAGGAAAGAAGGGGAGAAGGGAGAAGGACGTACTGATTCCATTAATTCCAGTCATGAAAATTGCGTCTCTACCGATCCAACCTGCTGATTCGAATACCAATGGAGCGTAATACGAGATTACATTGATACCATTCTAAACGCAGTGACACATCCATTCATCAGTCAGTACTGTCGCTCCTTTCGGTTTCTGGGCGGGCAGCGAAGCAAAACCTCTCTTTCTTTTGAATGAGTAAGTGGAGTGGGAGACTCACGAGTTGAGCGAACGCTTGAGCCGAAACGGCCAGCAATACTCTCCCTCTATACCTCTTCCACATACTCCTATAACTCCTTTCCCCCATTTCCCTCTCCAAAAACACATTCTCTTTAATCTCCCTAAACTCTTCCTTCGCCCTCTCGTTCTCCGGGTTCCCATCCCCATGCAAATCTGCCAACACACTCATGCCCTCGTCGTCGAGGTCCATATCGAGTAACCAACGAGGAGATTCAGGGATGAAGAAGGAACCGATCGCGAGGATTAGACCGATGATGCATTGGATGAAGAGAGGGAATCGCCACGATAGGTCAGAGGTTAGGTAAGAGGAGAAATAATCAATCCACTATATGAGAAACGAGAGACGAAGTGAGTGTTCACTTCACGGAGGAAGAAGGAGAAACGTTGAACTTGCGATGGAAGAACAATAGCCGACTACGTAGAGACGAGAGAACACAGGGTGTCAGTCTTTCCCATTGGACCTCACGAGAGAGATCGGCGAGAGAAGAGAGAGTTCTACCTATATTCAAAGTGAATTCTGAACGAAAAAATGAAGAAAGCAAGGTCAGCTCGATAGGCAGGTTTGATTTCGAGAAGCGAAAAGGAGAGAGAGCTTACCGATACAAGCCAGTCTACCTCGATGTTCAGCTGGAGAGATTTCGGATTCTACGAGCGAAGGAAGGGAAACGAAAGAATCAGCTCCGAGCTTTACCCAATTGCCATCGTTTTCAGTGCTTCTCGGGACAGACAGAGTGACTTACGGTAAACCGGTACTGCCATACTGTACGCAGCCCGAGAAACAACGAAGACACGCATCAGCCAAAGCGGAAAGTCCTCGTTCTTCGTTCATTCTCGTTCAACGTACCTCAAAAACCCAACTCCATTCCCAGCGAGTACCCTTCCAAGTACCATCATCCTAAACCCATTCGACCAACTCTGAAACACTCCTCCGACCGTAAACAAACTAGCTCCCATCAGTATAGTCGCCCTCCTTCCGAAAATGTCTCCGACTCTTCCGGCGAGGATAGAGGTAATGAAAGCTCCGATTTCGAGGATTGCGACCATCGTCGCGAGCTCGAAGCGGGTAGGTTGGTGGAAATAGGCTTTGAAATAGGGACCTAACGCGCGAAGGAGGGCGTTAGAGAGAGCGGGGGATGGGAGAAAGAGGAGAGGAAGGAGACGAACCGGTGATTATACCGGACATGACTCCTCTACATCGCAATGTCGTCTATATCAGTACTGGACTCTGTACACGACAGAGAGAGAAAGAAAGTAAAGACAGACTGATCATAACCCTGCGAAAAACTCCAAAAAAAACCTCAGCTCAGCTCTCATTCTTTTCACCAACCCAAACGAAGAGTTTCGTGTACGTACGAACAAAAAGACTCCTAAACTCGCAAACAATGAAACCTGTAACAATAATTTCCTACTACTTCCCACTCCATTCGGTGCTTCATCCTCGGCGGTCCTATCTTCTGGATCCGAGTCGTGATCATGGTCGTCGTGGATTGGTAGTTGCACGTGGTGATGACTCCCAGTCATACTTGCGTTAGGGACCGGGAGAGAGAGGAAAGGAGGAATTGATGATGACACGCGAGAAGGAGAGGAGGAAGTCGCGGTCGAATGCTTGAGAGTTCCTTGCGCGCGCCCGCTTGATCGGTCTATTTGATCCGTCACTGTCGGTTGCCTAGAATGCAGTTGTCGTTCTGTGAGAGAGGAAGGGAAGAGCTCCTCTCCCCACGAATCCGAATTCCCTTTCCCTTCATCATCATCTCTTTCTTTCCCTCTTCTCCTCTCATACCTTCCTTCGGTACTCTTGGCACCTCACATGACTCTCGCCGTCATACCTCCTCCTCCGAATCCAACACAATCAAACTCGCCCTCGAATGAACCAACCCTAACTCTCCTCCTTTCTCTGTTCCTCTCGTCTCTCGCTTATTTCCTCACTTCTCAACTCGTCCCTTTCCTCTCTAATGATTTGATCGAAAAGGGATTGAGGGGTAGGGATATGTTGAAACCCGGTTTCACTCGCCAACCGGACTCTGAGCCTCAAGAGGGTGAAGTTCGGGAGGGAGAAGAGGAGGAGGAATTACCTGGTCGGAAATGGATGTACGTTCACTTTCTCACTTGGAAGGTAGAGAGGAGATGAGAGCTGATAATGGGAGAAGGGACTAGACCTGAAGCTACAGGAGTTATTGGTGCGAGCGTTTATATTCTCCTTTTATCACTTTTCGCTCCACTTCCCTATCTCTCCTCTCTTCTCCCATCGTCCTCCTCTTCCTCCGACTTCTCAACAACGACCTCAGGAGGAGGAGGAGGAGGAGGAGGAGGAGGAGGTTATTCGACAACGACGACGACGACTCTAGAGGGATCCCTAAATTTCCCACATCACTCGTTTTCGAGTTATTTGGCAAGTTTGTTGAGTTTGTTGATCGCGATTTTCTTGGGTTTTTGCGATGATGTATTCGATATAAGATGGAGGTTTAAATTACCTATACCCCGTACGTTCTCCTCTCTCTCTCTCTCTCTCTCTTCCCAGCGTAATTCGGGTCCGAGCAAGAAAACTGAATCTTGGGAGTTTGAGGATCATACAGTGATTGCGAGCGTACCTCTCCTAGTTACCTACGCAGCAGGACACGGAGTAACCGACGTAGTAATCCCCAACCTATTCGGTCTCAGGATATTATTAAATGTAGTTTCAACAAATGGAGTTTTACATCTCGGTTCGTTTTTTTCTCTCTCATCCTCTCTTCTCTCTCTCCTTACTAGCATACAAGTGATTGACCTGACGCTTCATCTACGTTCACTCCCCCAGGTTGGATGTATTATCTCTACATGTCACTCCTCTCGACATTCTGTACAAATTCTATAAACATTCTCGCCGGAATCAATGGGGTCGAAGTAAGCTTATCCCATCCCATCTCCTCTCCTCCCATATCTCCTTCCTCCTACTGAATCCTGTCGGTTGCGTGCGTAGGTCTCTCAAGCCCTAATAATTTCCCTCTCCCTAATCCTCAACGACCTCCTCTACCTTCCCTTCTCTCCCTCGCTTCTTCTCTCCCTGCTCCCTTCCTCCCTCCTCTCAAACCTCCCAGAAGCGTTCGTTAAGCAAGTGGAGAGTATGGGACCTTGGTCATTCGGGTTCAGTAACGGGAGTAGCGAGTTGGAGGATCGACATTTGTTTAGTTTGTATTTCATGTTACCGCTCGTTGGGGTCTGCTTCGGGTTGCTTAAGCATAATTGGTACGTCTTGCTCCCTTCGTATCTCCTCCTCGCTCCCTTCTCTCCCTGGAACTCGTTTACGAGCACGCTCCTGCAGTCAACTTACTTAGTCTCGCTCGCTCGCGCTCACTCGACTAGGTATCCATCCCGGGCATTCATCGGAGACACATTCTGTTATTTCTCCGGCATGTCCTTCGCCGTAACCTCGATCTTATCCCACTATTCAAAAACCCTCTTGCTCTTCTTCCTCCCCCAAATCTTCAATTTCCTCTACTCGTGTCCTCAATTGTTTGGGTTCGTACCTTGTCCCCGTCACCGACTACCCAGGTTCGATGAAAAGAGTGGGTTATTGGAGCCGAGTTGGGCGGTTGTGAGACCGAGGAATCTACGGACGACGAGGGAGAAGATTGGGGTGGGAATCCTTCTCGCGGCGGAGAAGGTCGGATTAGTAGGATTGAGGAGAAGTAAAGAGGGTGGGGGTGAGGTGGAAGGATGTACGAACCTAACGATCTTGAATTTGATCCTACTTTGGAGAGGGAAAACGAGGGAGGATAAATTGTGTTGGTGTTTGATTGGGATTCAGTGTATCGGGAGTGCGGTGGGATTTGGAGTTAGGTATGGATTAGGTGGGTGGGTTTATGGTGGAGATAGACGATAGAAAGGAAAACTTCGATGGGATGGGATCCGAATGAAAAAGAAAATAAACTTACCGTTTTTCGATTGGGTTACGATAGAGAGACAGAGGAGCCTTCGACCGAGCTCGAAGGGTGTGGGTAGACTGAGCTTGAAGGAGCAAATCGAACCGGGGCTTTTTCCAAGGGACTGTAGGCGCGAGAAAATAGAAACCCGAAACATTGTCTCTTTTCTTTCTCTGTCACGCCCGTTTCTTTCTCAGTACTGCGATATCTTTCTTCTTTTTTTCAACCGAACTCCTCTACTGAGGCCCTCGTTCCCCCCTACCCTTCCCCAAATCCGGCACGACTTCCCCCGTCGGAATCCCTTCTTGCGTTTGTCCCTTCTCCTCCAACATCCTCTTCCTCTCTTCTTCCGTCATGTAAACTTCTTTCGTCGCTTGGAACAACTCGTACAGTTGTCCGATTTGTTCAGCTGACAACTGTATTCTCACACAAGGTTTCCGGTCTCACGGGTCAGTCGATTGAGTTCGAGGGAGAAGGGAGAGGAGGAGAGAGGGGACGTACGGATTCAAGAATGGAAGGATCTAAAGTTTGTCCAGGTAGTGACTTTGAATCCGCCGCTGAAGACGAGGAAGAGCTGAAGGAGGTAGAGGGTAATTGGGATTCATGAAAATCTAAATATTTCTTCCATTCCGACAAGAACCCCACGATATGTAGCGGGTTATCTGTCGATCTAGTTCTTCTGAATTCTGCCTGTTCACCCATCCCATCCCGTCAGCTTTCTGTTCATCGGATGCATTCGGATCGCTCGAGGAGAGTCGAGGTTTTTGTGGCGCCCACCTCGACCACCTCAGGCAAAGAGAGAGCTGAAGGGACTGACCTTGACGTAATCATCCCCCATAACCCTCAATTCGATCGGTAACACTTTCCTATGTACCCTCAATAACCGACGATAGAGCGCTAAAGGAGGTAGTAACTCTTTCGCGATTTCCGAAGTCGCATTCAACGGGATTGATGTGATTCCCGATTGGAGCGCTAGGAGTCGGAGTGAGGGGCGGAAAGACATGGAGTGCGAGGAGTCGGAGGCGAGGGGAGAGAGGGGAGAAGGGAAAGGAGATGAGGAATTTCGGGGAGAGGGTTTAGATGTGGACTCTTCAGATCGAACACGACTATATGACAAATAGACCGTACTGCAGCACTAATGAACGCTCATTGATACGCCCTAGCTGGATCCGACTGTCACTCCCTCCTTCGACCTCGTCCACAAAAGTTCACTCATCTTTACCAACCCTCTCATCCAGCTGTTTCGTTGCTCTTGCTGGGAGTGCAGTATATCACTCGCAAAGTGCTGGGAGAAGGACCTGCTCGGAGATTCGAATGGTCCCACGGGCTTCGTCAGCTCCGGCGAAAGAATCGTTTTCTGCCTGACCTCTCGTTCTGCCTCTTTTAAAGGGTAGGGACCGAATCGAACACTTTACGAAGCTTAGGAGTATTTCGCCTGACTGTCGAACTGCGCCGGGACTCCGGCGATGAGAGCAGCGGAGCGGGACGGCATCGAAAGATTGAACCAGAGGAGTCTTCTTCGCTATTCTCAAGCGCTCTGCGACAGTTCGTCGGCTTCGGGTCTTCCGTACACGATTCGAAGCTACAGAACGCAGCCCTCTCTGGCAGGACACGGCGCCCGAGCAAACCGTGGGATAATGAACGCGAATCAGTCGATTTGTCTTTTTTGCCTCGCCGTTACTCCTGTCTCCGTCCGATCGTTCGAGCTGCAGTACTGCAGAGTGCTCAGGGAATCGTCCTTGGTGTAGCCTACCTAAAACCCCGTGAACAGTTTTGAAAGGAAGCAGTCGTCGCTCAGCGGGAACAACACCGTTCAAACTTGAGCCAAAGGATGCGTGTGTCAATCGAGTGAATCTGGAACAATGGAGCACTGAGCTCGTGGCGCCTAAAGGAAGGCATGACGGAGACAAGAAAGAGGGAACATAGATAATTGCAGAGATAACCTTCAGACATAAGTCGCAGCTAAACTTTCGAAGGAATTCAGCAGGCCATCCAAGAGCGTAAGAGATGTAGACACAGAGTACTCACACAATTGTTCCTCAGCTCTCCTGAGACTCCCGACTGTGATCCGAATAATCACTCTACTCCGAACGATCGCTCTCTTCTTCTACCTCTGAGTTTCCATAATCCGATTTTATCTTGAGCCTCAATCCGTATACAGGACAATTCGTCGTTCTGCCGACTTTGAGTTTGACCTCGAACCATTCGAGATCCTCCCAGTCGAAGTCGTCGTCGAGATTTACTTCGAGTCTGTCGATGTCGATTCCCTCCTTTTTGGCGAGAGTGAGGGCATGTCTCAACGATTGCTTGAAACCGCGGTAGTAGAGTGCTCCGACTGCTCGATTGTAAAATTCGAGGATGGCGAGCTGGAAAACTTCGATTAAATGCCAGAGATTACTTTTGACGATGAGACCGTTTGCTCGAGCCTTCTTCTCCATTGCGATGACTTGCGGTAGAATGTCCGAGAGCTCCGAGAGTGTAAGAGCCCAAGGGAGCTCCCGATCGCTCATAACGACCGACCCCTCATCGTCTAGATTAACCCCAAAACCTCTCCCGGTAGTTGAAATCTTCCTCGGCTTCCCGAATCTCGAAATCCTCCATGCCTTGACATGCTTCGAAGTCGAGAGTAAGGACGCGGAGGCGCGGTAAGAGGTGAAGGTTTTCCAGGAGTTGATCCAGATTCGGACGTTGTTGTTCTTCATAACAGGGACCTGAGTAGGAGAGACCGAGGGAGATAAGACTAGAGAGGTTGAGAAGATGGGTCTGGAACGAAGTTGATACGAAGCGAAGGTCGAGGTGGACGTCCTGAAGATTCGAGAATCGGGGAAGGAGTTGGTCGATTTCTTCTTGAGGGAAATAAGGTAACCCCACGTGGAGGCGCAGGGACAGAAGTTTTGTATCGAACATGTCGAGAAGGGAAGCAGAGAGACTAGATGGTGGATCTGGACGTCGAGAGAAGAGATGGACGCCGTGGGGAAGAACCGGAGAAGTCGAGCTGTAGCTGGAGCGGTCGGAGCGGAATCAGATCGGATCGCAACTTGGAGCACTTGGCGAGCTGTCTTTGACGTTTGCGCCTCCTCCTCCTCCTCCTCCTCCTCCATGACTTGGACTGAGGATACTTCGACGAGGCGGAGAGTGGGAATTTGTTTCAAACGTTCAACGATGGCGAGAGTTAGAGGTGAATTGGGTAGGCGATAGACCCGAAGTGCAGGTAGAAGTTCTGGTAGTCTCAAGAACTCGATGGTGGTGGCTTCGTCGCCATCGAAATCGAGTTCGAGCAGATTCGGCAAATAGGACAAAATTGCGCGACAACCGTATGTTCCGGGTCGCAGAGATCCCAGATAGCTCCATCGGAGGTTCCTTACGTATTGTCCTTTGTGTCGAATAGGCGATAGCTTAGAAATGAGCAGGGTGATCGTTTCCCACGAGTGAATGATGACCGTGCGATAAAGTGCTCGTTCTTGCGAAACGAGGAGAGACTTGGAGATTGGACGAGTTGTCAATTTTGAGCCCCAGAACGTAACCGGGTTCGCGAGTTCGAAGATGAGGTCGAGGAGTTCAATGGGCAAGCGAGAGAGGGAATCCATTTCGACCTGTTCGCGAGCGGGAGAGAGTTCAGTTTCAAAAGGTTAAGAGTTGATTGTTCTTCGCTGAGAGGAGCATGCCTACCTTTTCGAATAGTTCGGTGCTCTGTAGAGTACGTGAGCGTCCTCCGACAGTGCTGTGATCAACCTAAGAGATCAAGAATCCAACAACGGGATTGGTGTCGGCGACGGAATAGAGCGAGCGACCCGAGATGTGGAACGTACCTCGGAGCTGATTGACTGAATCTCGAGCGGTATCGACGTTGTGTTCTTGATTGCGGAGTCGAAGAGGATGAAGAGAGAGGAGTTGGACGAAAGCCGTTCCGGATCAGGATAGGATGAGAGCGTTGATTGTAGTCGGCGATGAGAGTGATCAGGACTCGCTTCGAATGTCGCAAGTAGGATTTTCGGGAGGCGAGTGCGAGGTAGAGGACGAAAGCTGTGAAAAAGGAGTTTCGCACGAAACTCTCTCCTCTCTTTTCCCCTGCTTTCTCTTTGTTGACTACTCCGCTGAGATGGAAGACACGTCGGAGCGTTCGATCGACTTCGTTCGGCCGGATCCGGAAGCCTTCGTCTCACTTTCTCGCTTTTGAACGACTCCGAGTCAATCCGCTCCTCTCGACTACTCAAGGCGTCACACACTCGGAGAGAAAGTTCAAACAGGTTTCGAAGGACGAAAGCAGTTAAGTAAGATTCAGATCGTGCGGAGGAAGCGGTAACGACGCTCGTTCGACGAGTGAGCTCGAAAGCTCAAACGTATTGTTCCGAAGCTCTGCCCTGATTCTCCTCTCTTTTCCAACTTCAGTTCGATTTCCTATACACGAGAAGGGGACCCAAGTGAAAAGCAGCTCTCGCGAGTGACTAGGCGAAACCGAGGAAGAAGCAGATCACTGACTTCGGAAGAACGAAAGTTGCGAATTTGGATTGCTGATGAGGACTGGTTGCAATCAAGGTTGAGTTCACGCTCAAAGGATTCGCTGAGGACAATAAGGCGAGCGCTTGACGAGGCGAGAGTGGAGAGAGGGGGATAGCAGAAAACGACGAAAGTTGCATTGAAATCGAAAGTGAAGCGGCTCTAAACGCTTGGTCAGACAAATTAGCGAACAAGCCGATACATCAGAGAGAATATCGTACGAACCTTTGCGTTTCTCTAGCCCTACAGGTCATCCTCCGAGTCGGTTCTCCCAAAATTCTGATCCGATCCGACGAGGCTCCCTTCCTCTTCCTGTTCTTCTCCTTCCTCTTGCTCCGATCCAGTAGAACCCGTTTCTGTCTTGAACCTCAATCCGTACCCATAACGATAACGAGATCCTAACCTGGCAAAGTTTTCGAATTCTACTACGAACCATTCGAGATCCTCCCGGTCGAAATCATCGTCGAGATTGATTTCGAGTCTGTTGATGTCAAATCCATGTTCTTTGAAGAGAGAAAGAGCGTATCTCAACGGATCCTTGCGACCGTTGAAGTAGAGATCCCCGAGTGCTCGGTTAAAGAATTCGAGGACCTGGAACTGGAATTCTTCGACGAGTTCCGAAACGTTACTCTCGGCGACGAGTCCGGCTGCTCGGATTCGTTCCTCCACTCCGGTAAGCTCCTGGATGACTCCGAAACCGTGCGACCGCAAGGAAGTCGCCAAGCTTCCATTGATGATAGTTCAACAGCGCCTTGAAGCATCGGGAGGTGATGATGAAAGTCACCCTTTGTTGCGCAGAATTCCTCCTCGGCTCGGCCAAAGTCGAAGATATCACCCAGCTCGAAGTAGAGGTATGTGAGGGTGAAGGTGCGAAGGTGCGGTAATCGATCAAGGCCTCCAAGAAGGCGATCAAGATTCGGGGTTGGACTGTCATACAATTTCAGAAACTATCGTATGGTCAACTAGAAGCACAGGGCTAAAAGCAAGGGCGACCTTCCGGCACGTAAACTCGTCCGAAACATGACAATCAATCAAACTGCGAGACTCGGAAGCCCAGTCACACCGTCAGCGAGGGTCTCACGCGGCGAGAGACAAGGGAAGCTTACTGATTTCAATTCCTCGTCAACGTCGACGGGTTCCGAATCGGCATCCCAGAACAGACTCGAGGCTAGCAACGCGTTCGAGGGAAATATTGTCATGAGCCTCGCGAGCGAAGAAAGGAGCGAGCGATGATGGAGACTCACCGAAGTTTGAGAGATTGTTGTCTCGGCGGCAGCACGATAGTTTGAGATGTAATTGTGTAACCGGGCGCAGCGAGTTTCTAGCAGAATCAACGATGTCAGCGACTGCCTGTCATCCCTCGAAGGCGAAGCCGACGAAAGTGAGAGAGAGGAACCGGAAACTCACTTTGGTTTCCCTCCGATCCCTTGAGGAGTAAAAGTGAGAGTGTTGAAGTCACTCATGATCGAGTGAGGGTCCAACTACTCTCGGTTGGTGTGAAAGGAGAGAGAGAGAGAAAGGGAAGGGGGAAGAAGTGATGGAAAGGAAAGAAAGGGGTGAAATCGCTTTCCTCTCCCGTTTTATAGCCCTCCCTTTGTCCCCAACCCGACTTTCGCCGTACTTCTCCCCACCCGAGCGTTCGTCGACCTTCCCCGAGGTTCCAACGCACTGTCCTCGTTCGTCACGCGATATTCATAGCCTCTTTTCCCCCCAACGAACTTTGGCCTCGTCCTCCTCTCCTTCTGCTCTTCCAATCTCGATAAACCTACTACGGGGAGCTCATACAAGCGACTACTATGGACTCGAAGTCGACACCGCTCGAATCGGCTAAGCTTCACCCTCTGACACCGCCTCGAATTCATCTCGTTCAGATCGCTTCGCTCACTCCCCTCTCCAGTCTCTCCCCTGGCCTACCCACTCGAACCAGATCTCAGCTCTAGCTCTCTTCCGCGACCTAACGTACACCCGATAAGCGGTTCAAGGGATGGAATCAAAGGCTTTCTCGTTCCGGTCATCGACTTGGGTCAGAACAACCTCCCTTCGATTTGACGACTCTTCCCCAACCTCTCCCATAGCTCTCCACTTTCGAAACGACTTCTACCTCGATATATCGCCCTCATCTCCCCTCGAACTCGATACCGTTCTCCGATCTGCGAAGAAATGAGCTCGGTTTCGTTTTCCTTCGTTTTCGATGAGAACAAGTCTCCTTTCCCTTCGTCTCTTCGTCTTCTCTCACAAACGCTCTCTCGACGATCTCTCAGGAAGCTCTCTATCCTCCTTGTGTAGCTCATGGCCATGCGTTGCAATTGTAGCCAACAAGTCAAAACGTTCACTTTTCCCCTTTCTTCGCCGCATTCGTTTTCTGTCGTTTGGTCGTGAGAGCTACTGAGACGACCTCCTCCTCCTCCACAACAGACCTCTTTCTTGCGCCCGACCCCGACCCCGAGTCCTTCTTCCCTCGACCTTTCTTCTTCGTCGGTGCTTCTTCCTCCTCCTCGTCATCCGTAATCGCTTTTCGTTTTCCTTTCCCCTTCGCCTTTCCTTCGTTCTCTACCTCTCCTTCTCCTTGTCTGGATTTTTTCCCTTTCCCCTTCCCCTTCCCCTCTCCTTTCCCCCTTCCTTTCGACACCGTTTTCAATTTCTTCTGTCCTTTCTCCTTCGTCGACGACGCTGCCTCCTTCTCTTCAATCTCCGCGGCGGTAGCCCCACTCCAAGGGAGGTAGTCGACGCCAATGTCGGAGTTTCTGCTTATCGCGGCTGAGAACGCAAGACGAGTCAATTTGACGATCCGAGGAGAAACGTTTGCGCGGAAATCACTTACGAACGAAACGGCGTTGGAGATACTTCTCAAAAACCTCCTTCTCCTCGACTACACTCAGAGGTGATCCTCCACTGAGCCAATCCTGCTTTGTGTAGATTCCTGATGGGTGGATGACGAGGTTTCTGTCGAGGAAGAGCCAAATTTTGTCAAAAACTTTACGCGTTTAGACTTCCAACGCGTACGAGGAGGACAACGTACCTTTCGAGTGCAATTTGGCAGAGTGCTTCCTTGTAAACAGTTGATGAACGAGTAATCAGGCGAGTAGCGATGATGTTTTTCGAGTCCGCGAGGTAGAGAGTCACCGAATAGTTTTTGTGCTCGAAAGTATGGATTCCTTGAATGTAGACGAGTCCGTCAAGAGTCGAAGACTTGACAGGGAGGGCCGAGTGATCGGTAGCTTGGATTCCCTTCGAGACGAGAATCTTAGAGACGAGTGGTTTCGGTAGGTAGCCCGGTTGAGCCTTCGTTGCCGTCGTAGCATTCGCTAATGTTGACCGGAGTGTTAGCATTATGCTCTGTAGCTTCTACCCAAACATAGTAAGGAGAGAAGGGGAGGCTCACATCGATCAACTTCCAACCATTTGACTAAGTGATCCGTCTCCTCTTCCGCCCATTCTTCCTTCGACATGATGAGTTTGATACCGCCATCAACAAGACGACCACGTCCAATGCCAGAGAGAGCACACAGTGAAACTGTCAGTTCAGTCTTCGAGAATAGAAAGGCAAGAATTCGAGCGAAATCAGGTTATCGACGTACGCTCCAGTTTGCTCGACCGAGATGACCCCTTCGACTCCTTGAGGACCATCTCTACTCAAGTACAATCGAAGAATGTTGAGGAATAGATTGCTCCCTTCTGCATCGATTGATCTGGTGAATCGAGCAAAATTAGTTTCTCGCGAAATATCCGAGAAAATCGTCAAACTCACGACTCAATGCTAAGTCCCGACGTCAAGAATGCGAGTTGAGAATCTTCGTCGACTTGATGTCCTGACTTCCAGACGCGATCGTTGGAGTCTTTCTCCAAATCGAACTTGAGCTGTTCGGGAGTCGTGATTCCAACTCCAAGCAGTTTCCCGACCAAATCACGATCTAACGATTCAGCGAAAAGCGCTATCGAGTCAGGGCAAACTCAAACAGGATCCTGCGAGCGAGAAGCGAACGAACCGATTCCGGGGATCTGTGAAAGTTTCACCTTTTTCTGAAAATTTTCCGAATTTCGTAAGGTTTCTGATCGAGTACAACATCAGTCACCGTGTTCCCGCTCTTCCATCGTGTCCAACAGACGATCACAGACTTACCCACTGCTTCGTGAATACCCCCGTCAACCAACATCCTTCCGAGATCAAAACCCTGAGGGCGATCCATCTAAACTCGAAGCTCTCAGTTCTCCCCATTCTCGCGGACTTGACAAGCGGCTAGTACTCACAATGTCAAAGCTCTCTAGTTGTTTCTCCGAGGAGAGTTTGGTCTCCATCGAGATCAGGTACACTCCCAAATTCTCAAAGTATCGAACTTGACTCGATTTCTTCTTCTCCTCGCCCTCCGGAACTGAGAAACCTCCAACACCGTTAGCAGGAGTTCCTAGGGATCGAGGATGGAAGGCTCACCAGGGTCAGAAGCGAGGTTCCAAGTGAAAATCGAGAGCGAATTGACGAGGCCTTCGTTCTTCGTGATTGCAAAGTTGTAGTCTTTGGCGAGAATTGAGCGAGCTTGTGCGAGATTCATGTTCTCCTGACAGTTACGAGCGAGCTGGCCGGAGACGAAGACGGTGAGGCGGGAGGAAGGGAAAAGGGAGATCAGTTCGAAAGCGCGAAATGTCAAGCGAGATTGACTTTCGCGAATCTTTTCAGGTGTTCTCTCATCCGTTTGTGATCTTGCTCTCGCTTCTATCGTATTCTCGAGAATGAGAGCTTGACCGAAGGAAAAGAAGGGAAACAAACATTTCCGAAAATTTCCTACTAAGGTATCAACCATCCAGCTTGAGCTAGTTTCGCTTCGACTGACCCCAGCATAGCAGGAGGTACGTCGCTCCTTGATTCGACCAGCGATCTGACGACGAGAGCGAGTACAGCGAGACAAAGTCAGTTTCTCGGTCGTGAGAAATCTCGAAACGCGAAAGAAACTCACTCGTCGATGATCTCTACCTTCTTGCCCTTTGGCAGACTCAACACCCAATCCTCAGGATCTCCCAACTCGAGGTCCGCGTCCAATTCCTCCTTCGGTCGCTTCATTTCCTCCTCGAAACTGCCTTGTTCCGCCAACTCGTCGATTTCTTGACCTCGACGAGCTAGTTCGAACGCTCGATCTTGCTTGAGTAGCCAAATCTTTGCTGCGTGTCGAAGCAGCTTGGCTCGTTCGGTACCGCGTGGGCGAAGGTACTTCGAGTCTCGTCGTTGTTTCATCGGTCGCTTGATGGTGAAATGCTCGTCATTTGGTGAGAACGGGTGAACTCCCGTTCGAGCACCGAGGATTGCACCGAGGAGAAGTAGTCGAGCCGAACCTTCGTCCCGATGGAAGATCTTGACGCAGTCGGCGCAGCAGGAGATTCGACTGATCTCTTCACCGGTGTTGATATCTTCGGGGTGGAAAATGCTGCGAACAAGCAGATTCGAGCGTCAGCTATGGAACTGAACAATCGAGGAACGGATGGGGTAGAGCGAGAGAGAGAGGGACAGGGAGACTTACTACGGCGACTCGCAGAAGCAGCAGGTTTGGGAGGTGAAATGCTCGTGAACTCGGAAGTACACAAGTTCGATGTCTTCACGAGAACTGATACACTCGAGTAGAGCATTCATGTAGGCTGAATCTTTTGTGGGTCCTCGACGACCTCTCGATTGAGGTAAATTTTCCGCTCCATCGATGATGACGATTCGGTAAGTCTTCTGGTCCAGTCGACGAGGGCAAATCGAATTCAATTGGATCGCGACATCCTTCTTCATTTGACTCTTTTCAATTCGAGAACGTTGCTGGGTGAAGGTTTCTCGAGTAGTCGAGCGAACGAAGGACGGAGGGATTTGTTGGTTGTTGTTGTCTCGAGCGTTGTGTTTCTCGATGTTGTTGCGAGCTATCCGATTGGATGTTCGACTATCAGCTACTGCCTCAGTGAGAGCTATCGACGAAAGGGAGAGCTCACCTCCAACTTGTTCATTTTCGAGAACTGGATCTAGCGCCCGAAAGAAAGAAGAAGAAGAGATACAACGTCAGTTCCTTCTTCTAGAGGAGAGAGTATACAGAGTGACAACGACGAGCTCACCAGCCGTCAGATCACCTAGACGAGTGAAGATTTTTGGTTAGCAAACTTTGTCGAACTCGCAAAATGGAAGGAAGACGACGACGATGATGACTCACGGAAGAACTCGTCGCGTTCTCGAGTACCGTTCAAATCCCCTAAGTGAGCTTCGGTCTTTGAGCGAGTTCGAGTTTCAGCAACGTGTCGATCTCGAGTCCATAGGTCGAATAGAGCTTGTAGCGTCGTCGGAGAGTACCACGCGAGCGCTTCAGGACAATTGATCCCTCGGTCATTCGCAGCGTACCAAGTGATGACGTCCGGATTGGCAGCGGCGGCGTCGCTCATCTCCCATTTGAAGCGTTCGGTTCCGTAGGCGAGTTTCTCCTTGAACTGAGCTTGCTCGTCGGGGTTCATTGACTTGAGACTCCAGAGCTCGTTGATATTCGAATCGGGATCGTAATACTTGAGGTTGACGAGGAAAGGCTTGATCGCGCGTTTCTTCGAGAACGGAACAGGAGAGGGATGCTTCTTGTGAGCTGCAGACCAATTGAAGAATTGCCCAACCCTTCGGGTGAGAATCGGTGGAACTGCCTGAGGTTGAAAAGTGAACGAGAGTTTAAGGTTGGGCCATTTCTTCGAGACAACTTGATCCTTTCGACGAAGTCCCGATTTCTTGACCATCTCTTCGACGCGATCGGAACGGAGGAAATAGTAGTAAGTCGTGACCTGAGTACCAAGAGTCGACTCAACGAAGGTTTTGAAGTTTCCACCTGCTCGAGGGCGACACTGACAAACTCGTCAATCTGGGCTCAAACCATATCGACGAAAGAAAGCTGGACACTGACCAGGGAGTTTCTCCGGATAGCGAGGGTCTCGATAAACGATGTTGAGCGACCAAGGAGTCACGGCGTACATCCAGGGGATGAGAGTGCCGGATCCTTCGACTTTAAAGAGCAAGTTGAGGATTTCATGACGAAGACGAACGAGTGTTTCCAGGCGATCCGATTTGGACGAGCCACTGATGACCGCTTCGAAGACGAGACGGACTGAGTCGCAAACCTTGAGGACCCTTTTCTCGTTCAGAACGAACTTGACCCAACCTTCGTTCGGTTGATCCTTGGCGAGATCGAAGAACGACGACGACGCGAGAGCTTCGGAGAACTGCAGATTCGGGTACGACAGACGGATTGAGGCAACTCGTTCCGCTGGAAGAAGTCGATGCATTCCATTGATCTGCCTTCCGCGGAACCGACGGCTTGAATCGGTTGTTGAATCGATGAAAGGTTCTTGTTCATGAGTGTCGGAAGCAGGAGTGGCGACAGCAGGATTGTCGGGAAGAGAAGGATCTTGAGCGGGAGATTGGGCGGCTTGAGAGTCGGTGGAAAGAGATCTGAGATGAGGGAAGTCGGCATTTCGTTCTCCTCGAGTTGTCTTTTTCCCATTTTTCAACTTCTTGAGGTCTTTCGACTTTCGAGTCTTCCGATCAAGTCCGTTCATGAAGGTTGCGGCGTAATCGTGACGATAGTTCGGTTTCGTTCCCTCCTCCTCCTTCTTCGAATCATGCGGAACGTCGTTTACTCCCTCTCCTTCCTCAATCTCCATTCCCTCCTCCACAGCCGGATTCTCTCTCAAGAGTTCTCCTCCTTCAGGTCCGACGTCGGCGAGATCTTGTCGTTTTCCTCCCGAGTGTCGAACGGCATCGATTCTTTTCATAATTTCGACCTCATTTTTGTAGAGATTCTGCAGAGCAATGAGGAGCGGAGGAGGAAGAATTCGACTATCTCCGACGGTCTTTTCTCTTGCTCCCGCGGAATAGAAGTAGGCCGTACCGTGACCAAAATCGAAACATTTCGGTTCGAATTTCTGTCAGAGGAAGAAGTGAGAATCTCAGCATCACACGATAACGTTCCGAGAGAGTAACGAGAAAAGACGAACGTGCTTCAGAGTACCAGCAGCTGTAAGCGCCGATAACTGGAATGCTCGAACCGAAACTTGCAAAACTTTCTCCCGATGATAACTCGTGAGATACTCTTTGATGGGTCGTTCCGTCGATACCTTGAACTTCTCCATCACTTCTGACATGACTGGAGCTGGAGGTGCCTCGCCACTCCTTCCGCTCCTACGTGGAGGGTCGAGGAAGTTTTCGTTTCGAAGAGCTTGCGCGATAAAATGAAACAGAAGTCGAGGGAGAAGGAAGGAGAGATATCGAACGATGGACATGAGAGATTGAACGGCTTGGTCGATTACGTTCTGTTTGACTTTGAGGATTTCATCGTCGACAGATTGAGGTTTTGCGCAGATCGATTCGAATAGTTGTCGAATGAGGGATTCGAGATGGAGAGGAAGAAGTGGAAGATTCAATTGACCTTGAGCGTCGAGATCGGGCTCCTCCAACTTCGGATCGTCCAAACTCGGTATTGAAGTCGAAAGAACGAAACGAACCACCTCGTCGACGAGAGTCTTGCTCTTGGTCTTGTCAGCGGCGAGTCGCTTCCATAGTCGAGAGACAGCTTCGGAAGGTCGCGGTACTGTAACTTGAATCGAGGCGAGAGTGAATCTCGAGGAGACAGTGGGGAGAAGAGATTCGATTCTTTCGAGAACCGCATCGGGGGAGGAGAGGAGCGATGTGACGAGCTCTGTCGTAGGTTGACGGCCGTCTCCCGTCTTGGCGTTGTAGTAGTTCATGGTTGCCGTTGCGGCCGACGATAACGATAGATGAAGTCTTGCTTGAACGTCAGGAGCGCTATAGACTTCTCCCGTGCGAGTTTGATCCATTGAAACGGCGTCTCGAGCCTGTTCCTTCCACTCCTTGGATGAAAGAAATGGGACACGATGAGCGCAAGCGTGAGGTTTGATTGACCATGAGAGAGCTCACCGTATCGTCTGCAGCTCTCTCCTTCACTCCACCGGCGTAGGTTCGTTCTCGAGCGACCGTCTGGTAGCTATTCGCCAGATCTCGTTCACCCATTTTGAAAGAGAGAAATCCGAGAGGGGGTTCTATGACAGGTGATCGAAACTTCAATTACCGGGCCAAGCAGAGACGAAGAGGAAGAAAGAGAGAGGCTTACCTGCGAAAGAAGCAGATCGTGAGCGGAGAAGAAAGCTCGATGAGCGGCTTCGAGCTCTTTCGCACCGGCAATCGTGATTCCTTGATGAAGTTCGTACATGGCAGTTGCAAATTGAACGGCTACAAGTTTGACGATAAGGGAAGTCAGTCGAGAACTAAGAGTCGAGAGAAGAAAGAGTCGAAAGAAACTCACGTAGTCGATCTTCCTCGGCAACGTCCTTCAATCTCAATTTTCGAATAGCTTCATCGAGACGACGTTCGACGGTGATGAAACGAGGTTTGGCGTCTTCGAAATCTTTAGGCTTTTCCGAGCTCAGAGGCGGATCGGGTTTCTCGGTCGGTAAATCTTCAGCGAGGGTGACTCGATTCTTCGCCTGTTGGATTTGTTCGTGAAGGTCCGGAAGATCCTTTCGTTGAAAGGGTAGCTGCTTCCCCTCGTACGATGAAGGAGCTGCTCGGATTCCTCCTCCTTTGCGGTTCACGTCTTCTTCGTTTTCACCTCCTCTCGCTGAACCTCCCTCGACGTCGACTTCGATATCTACTCCTCCTCCTTCCTCCTCCATTCTGACTGCTCCTCCCTCTGCATGACCTGATCCTCCTTCTCTTCCTCCATCTTCGGAAGCTCCCCCTTCACGAACAGATACCTCTCCTTCCTCTCCCTCCGACATGACTCCTTCGCGCTCTCCGGGACTCGCGGCTCCTCCTCCTCCAACTTCTTTCGGGATGTCTCGTTCGACTTCTCCTCCTCCTCCTGCTTGACGTGCGCTCGTTTTCGGCCAAACGGAACGAGGAAGGTGTCGGAAGTTATGAGGCTGGAGTTGATTACGTGGATTCGGGCGACTTTCGTTGACTTGAGCGATTTGTTGAACGAGGAGAGACTTCTCAGCTGATCGTCGTGAAGCGACCTCACTCTTGATCAAGTCCTTCCGAGTTCGAGAGAGTGAGTCCTTGTCGAATCCGTTTTCGTCGAAGAATCCCTGCGTAACTTGCTGAAGCTTGTAAAACTCGGCGAGAGTGAGATCCTTAATGAACTTCGACGGCGGTAGTCCTGCGAGAAGGGACTTGAACTTGGATTCGAGTTTCCGCAAATCTTCCTCATTCTCCGCCGCGACGGCTTTTCGATACGGACCCATATCGCTGATGAACTCGATGAGCGGTCGATGGTCCTCGTGATTCAGTTTGGCGAGAGTAATTTGAGCGCCTCCCGGGGAGTAGTCGTTTCCGTTGAGAACGATCGTTCCGGCGATTCCTTCTTGAGTCTTGGAGCGGAAGACGGCACCGATGAGCGAACTGTACTCGACGAGTCGGTAGCAAGGGACGGGTTGCTTAGGGTTCATGGGCAGGTCGAGGTGTTGAGGAGAGTCGGGAGTTGAAGGGATCTGGTGAGCTTCGTAGTTCTGTCGGCCCATTCGTACGCTGCTGAGTGCCCAACCAAAGTTGTCGAAGTTTGCAGTCGCGAATTGATCCGAGTCGACGAGGCAGGAGATCGTTTGCATCCTTGGATGAAGGAATTTGGTCGGGTCAGCTTCAGCTCCCTCTCCATAGTGAACGGATTCGAGTTGTTGGTAGTTCTTCCCACGAGCGGTCCTGTGTTCTTCGGCAGTCGTGTTGAGGGTCGCAGCGAGATCGAGGAGAGATTCGGCTTCTTGCCGAGGAACGATGAGACGAACTCTGGAAGGATCAGGGCTCGATCGGCGAGTTCCATCGACGAGGTTGGAATGCTGGAATGCGAGAAAGAGATGGTCAGTCTCTAGCGAGTGTTGGACTAGAGAGACCGAGACTCACAAAAAGGAATGTAGCTGGATCAATCGGAAAGGCGAGATCGGCTTCCGAGATTGAAGCTTTGGCATCTAATACGTTCGCGCATGAATGAGGACCGAGTACATGAGGAATCGATTGAATCGGAAGACAAAACTCACTGGCCGTCGAAATTTCCACTTTCTTCTCCTTTCCCTTCCCCTTCCCACTCTCGTCAGCAACAACTTCGCCTTCACGCTCTTCCATGTTCTGACCAGCTCCTCCCCCGGATCCTTCCTTCGTTCCTCTGTTTGATTCACCTCCTTTTCCCTCACCCTCATTGGAATTCTTCCCTTCCCCCCCGAATCTTTCGCTCCGTTCTATCTTTCTCCTAACATTCCTCTCCTGGTTTCTCCTCTGCTTTCGGATCTTCTCATTTTGTTTCTTCGTCATCTTTGCCTCACTTGCCGACTCCTTTTCAAAGACTGTCGCCAAACGTTTCTCAACGGTTCCCTTCTTGTACTCGACTCTACATTTCCCGTCCATCAACCAAGTATGAAACGAGTTAGGTGCGAGTATCTCCCTCTCCTTCATCGTTTCCCAAACTTTCAGTTCCACCCTGAGTTGGAGAAGTTTCCTGAATTCGTTTGGCGCGAGAACTCGGGTTGCCGGATTCTGTTGCATCTCTTTTTGAATCGGCAAGAGGTAGGGGCTTACTTCATCGCAGAAGTGGAAGGGGACGTC
The DNA here is from genome assembly GCF_050403485.1 of Sporobolomyces salmoneus. Classification (NCBI taxonomy): domain Eukaryota; kingdom Fungi; phylum Basidiomycota; class Microbotryomycetes; order Sporidiobolales; family Sporidiobolaceae; genus Sporobolomyces; species Sporobolomyces salmoneus. Next base: position 170,459 of record NW_027481129.1, read on the forward strand.
TTGAGGGGGAGGAGGAGGAGGGGGAGGAGGCGCCTGGGGATCTGTGCGGAAGGACCCTCCTCGACGTGCTTGCCAGAGAACGAGGGCGAGAGAGTTGGAGAAGCGGGCGCGGCCTGCTACGAGGATTGACTCCCAACCCTTCTTGACAGTCATTGTCGAGGGAGGAGGGAGGGAGAAGGGGTCCGAGACTGGAGAGGTGCGAGAAAGTGAAGGGAGGAAGAGAGGCGGCCCTCGAGCGGTAAGTAGAGATGAGTGTAATCAGGTGAGAGCAGTTGAGTTGGATCACGGATGGGTGCGAGTTGTGTAGAGTGGAGAGTTGAAGAAAGAAGAGGAGAGATCCGTGAGTCGAACACGAGGCCCTCAAAAATCGCAGGGACGTCGAATTCTTCGAACCGTCTCATTTGACTCTCCTCGTTCTCTGGCAGAAATTCCATATATCTCACCGAATGCCTGACGAGGGCATCTTTCTTCGATGCTACGATTCCGCAATGGGTGCGAAAATTAAGCTTTGTTCTCCGCTCATACTGCAGTCGACATAATCGCCGAACCTCTAAGTGGGATCGAAGAAGAAAGCCCGTCGGGACCCCGTACACCACCAGACCTTGAAATAGACGAAACCAGGCTGGTCGCCAGACTGGTATTCACAGTAGAGGGGAACTAAGCTGCGGTAAAGGAGAAACAGGTACATGATTATGAAAGAGTATAGCTACAAGTTATCCGAACAACCCAGCCCATCTCGACTCCAATAGGGGAATGCGATCGTTTTTGACTTTCTCTACCTCTTCGAAGGACTTCCACCTCCACCTCCACCACTTCCCGCAAGTACACTCGAAAGCTCCAACCCACTGCTCAATCTCTTCATCAATCCAGGTCTTCTCGTCGCAGGTTTCCCAGCCTTGAGTTTCTCGATCCTTTGTTTCTCCTTTGCTGCGAATTCTTCCCTACTCAATGGTTTCTCGGGTTCTACCATCGGTGCGAACCATCCGGAACCTACGCCAGATCTCCGTCGGTCTCCATCGAGATAGAGATAGAGAGAGACGAATGATGAGGGCTCACCAGTTCGGAATTGCGAAAGAAACCCTCCCGAAGAACTCCCACTCGATTTCCCACTACTACTTAGATTATTCCTCGCCGCTTTCAAAGTCGCCGCACTCTCACTCCGTTTCCTTCCTGCCATCGCTTCACTCGTCATCCCATTCCCATTCCCATTCGAGTAATTCGTTTCTTCCGAGGGAGACGGTAAATCTTCACTCAGAGCTGCGGAGATTTGTCTTGATAGTTCGGTAGAGGTCGAATGAGGTAATCCAGGTCTATTAGAGCCATTCGCTGCTGGAGGAGAGGAGGAAGAGGGGGAGGGAGAATCGTCCCCGTTCTCAGAGGAGAGTGGAGACCAAGGGTTCCTCTGCGGCTGCTGAGCACCAGTTCTCACTCGGGAGGAAGATCTTGAGCTAGTTCGTGATCCGGATGAAGCGGAGGAAGGATCGTAGAGAGAGCGGTCGACGAAAGGGTCGGAAACGACTGATGAAGGAGCGTCGAGAGACGGGTTGCGGGAATCGTAGTCGAGTGAAACACCGCGCGAGGAAGAGCCGGAGTGATGAGAGGTCGTGTACATCCTCTCGCGAGTGGTGGGCGAAGAAGAGAAAGTTGATGAGATCAGAAGCTTAATTTTCGCATGATGATGTGCGCAAAATACTCCTTTCTGCGTCGTTGAGCGGCAGAAGAGAAGCTACGTGAATCATATAGCGATAGCTCGAGAGCGGAGCGGAAAGTAAACCGAGCGCTCCGAAAAAAAATGACAACTCTTTCGCGCGAAAGTGTTTGAACTTCGACAAGCTCTCGCTCTTTGCTGTTCACTCCGGTGAGCGACACAGGGGACGAAAGCGGTCGAGAGCTCGGACGAGGAGCGAAAGCGAGGTCATTCCGACAGAACGAAAGCTTCGCCCAAGCAAACGTAGAACGATTTCGGTCTTTCCTTCCGCTGTTGGACCAGCTTTCTGCACCCATGTCGTCCCATCCGCAACGCTCAGAGAGGTCTATCACCGCCTCTTCCGTTTTCGTCTGTCTTCGAAAGGACTCCTGAAAGGCAGTGGGTGGTAGTGAAAATTTAGTATAATTTTTGGTCAAAGAAACTCCCTCCCTCATACGAAACTCCCTCTTTCTCCTCTACATGCGCTCGCCGGGATAACTCATAACTTATGCAGACAACTTGGCGGGGAATCGGTTCTACACTCAGAAAGAGCCGTCAGTTTTCGAAGGATTGAGAATCGGCGAAAGGAAAAGGGCAGGGATTTACCTCTTCACGTTGCTCATCCCACTTGGCGATCCATTCATCTAGCAACATTAGAGATACGTCAGTCAGCCGATCCTCGGCGAGAGAGGAGAAGCGTGAGGTTTAGTTACTCGGGCAAAGAGAGTGGTAAGTGCGCCAGAACTGTTCTCCTCAACTCAAAGTCAGCGGGCGATGCGAGAGAGGGATAGAGAGAGTAACTGACAGTCTTGCAAGCGGGAAAGTCCTCTCCCTTTGCGTCAACACATCGGTAGTAATCCTAAGCGAGCAAGTGAACAATCGGAGATTGTCAACATTCGTTCCCTGCGCTCAAGAGTGATCACATGAAGAAAGCTGAAAGCTGAACGTACGACGTAAGATTGGAACTACCGATTCAACAGACCAGGAAGAGGTAAGTGAGCAGGGTTAGCGAATCGGAAACAGAGGAACAAGTCGGCACGCGCGCGACAAGGGATGAACGAGTGGACGGGACTCACGCAGTGCTTCGATTGGTTAGTGTTGGGGAATCGAGCGTCGAACGCAGCGGTTTGGAGAACGGTAGACTATTGACAATCGAATGAGAGAGTCGGAGATCAAAGGTCAGCTTCTCTGTCCGAGCAAGAGCTGCGCCAGCTTATAGAATGAGATAACTTACTTGACCTTCTTCGGAAGACATGTTTGCGATTACCGGGCGAGGAGGGGAAGTTGAAGTGAAGGAGAGTTGTTCCCACTCGCGCGATCGGCTCCCTCTCTCTCCTTCTGACCACTCACTACGACTTCTCGATAGCACGACTAAGCGAGCTAGTATGGACTTCCTCAAGGCAGAGATTCAGAGCAAGAAACGTCAACTCGAGAACCTCTCCCCTTCTCCAGGTCCCTCTTCCTCGACTACGAATGGAGACGAACCACCGGTCAAACGGTACTTGAAACGTAGTGAATTGGAACGATTGAGAGCTCAGGAGGAACGGGAGAAGCAACAAGAGAAGGAACGACTAAGAAAGGAGAAACTTTATGGAACTAAACCTCAAGCCAACTCGACAACGACGACCGCTACTCTCAATCCTGCGACTGGTACGACAATCACGACAACAATAGAGCAAGCGGGAGACGGACAAGGAGAAACGTTCAACGTTTCAAACGAAGAAGCGATCAGGAGGTTACGAAAGATTGGACAACCAATTCGATTGTTCGCTGAAACGGACAAGGAACGAAGGCTGAGGTTGAGGGCGTTGGAATTGATCGAAGAACGTACCGAAGGTCAGAGGAACGATTTCGCGAGGGCGATGGAAGGACAAGAACTGGGAATCGAGAGGGAAAAGGAAAAGAATAAGAATGGGGAATCTTCTTCGCAGAAGAAACAGGACAAGAAGGGAAAAGGAGCAGCGGGGACAACGACGACACCAGCGACAGAAACGGAAGCGGAAAAGGAAGAATCGAGAGAACCGAAACCGAAAGATGAGGAAGTTCTAGTCGATTTGGAACTCGTTAAAACAAATCCTCACAAGGTGTATCCTCAAATCTATCACGCTCTCAAGGTAAGTCTCGCTCTACAATTCGCGCATGTACTTGCCCGCTGACTCGACCTCCCCTCCCTCGCAGCGAGTACTGAAGGAATGGGAACAATCTCTAGCGGATCGACCAGGTAGGTTTGAATCTCTCCAGAATAACTTCAATTAGCTTGCTCATCTCCTTCGTCCTATACAGAATCGGTTAAACGATCCACTCAGGGTAAAGTCGCCGCGGCAACTCAATCAACTTCCGCCGAATACCTCAAACCGCTTTTCAAACAACTCCGAAAACGAGTGAGTTTTTCCTCTCCCTGTCTTGACGTCCTCCTTTCCTTCTCCTAACCCCTTCTTTGTGATGCTCTGTAGGATCTCGCCGCCGACGTCCTCCTCGCCATTGCCGAAATCACTTTCTACATGCAAACTCGCGAATACCTCCGCGCGAACGACGCCTACCTCCGCTTATCGATCGGGAACGCACCTTGGCCGATCGGAGTAACGATGGTTGGTATCCACGAGCGTTCGGGACGGGAGAAGATTTTCTCGAGTAATGTCGCGCATGCGTTGAACGATGAGACGAGTAGGAAATATATTCAAAGTTTGAAGAGATTGGTGAGCTCTTTCCTCCAGCTCCAGTGGTTGTTCCGAGACGGGAATCTGGTACTGATGGTGCTGAGGAGTGTGCCACACAGCTCACTTTCGCACAAGCTATTCGACCTCCTGCAGACGTTTCACAAAAGTGAGTCTCCATGCTCCTCTCTTTGTCGTTTCCGCGGTCAGAGTTGCTGACACATCCTTCACTTTGTGATAGGATGGGATAACGAGAAAGAGATTGAGCTGTGATCTATCTGGTTCTCGTTCTCTCGGGGTTTTCTGTTTCTTTTCGTCGTCCTCCTACCTACCTCAAGTTTTACCTCTGTTGTTCATCTAATTCCCCTCGCCTTGTTACGTAATAGCATTCACGTGTTCGAAAATACTGGTATGCTCATCGGTCGTGGCAAGCAGCAGCTACGAAAGACGCGGAACAAAATTATCGCAAAAAGCTCGAACTTTCGCAACGTTCCTTCTCTCTCTCTCTCTCCGCCTCTTTCGCTGCATTTGCCTCTTTTGCCGTCCTTTGACTTCACTCTGCTTCAATGCCCATCATTCCACGCAAATCCTTACATTTCGGCTACCCGCGTGTAGTTGTAGTTCGACCGAGAAGCTCCAAACTTCTCTCCCTCTTCTCCCTCACTCTCCTCCTCGACTTTTCGCCACATCAGCATGAGCTCAACCGAAGCCGTCCCTTTCGACCCCTTGAACCACTCTCATCGTCGTTGGAACCCTTTGAGACAGGAATGGGTTTTGTGTAGTCGTGAGTTGCTCTCTCTCGTTGAGACACGGCTGCCCTTCAACGGGACGGCGCATACTCGTCTTGTATGGGCTTTCGGCCTGTCTGAGTCGTTTAGGAACGCTGCTCGAGGTGGGAACGGGAGGAAAGAGAGCGTCATCAAAAGTGGGGGAAAGGCGAGGTTAAACAGCTAGTACGGAGCCGGACAGGGCTTGAAGGTTGCGAGTGCTTCTCAAGGACACGTAGGAATAGGCCGGAAGCAGCTCGACGGTGCGACAAAGGCGCAGAGCTACTCTCTCATGAAACAGCTCTCTTTCCTCCCTTCGATTCCCTTGCTGATCCACCTTACCCTTACTATCTGTAGCTCATCGAACCAAGCGACCCTGGCAAGGAGCGACGGAACCACCTCAACTCGAAGGCCGACCTCAATACGACGAGAAATGTTACCTGTGTCCTGGGAACACTCGTGCGGGAGGGAAAGTGACGGAGAAGTACGAGGGAACTTATATCTTCGAGGTGCGTACCTGTCGTCGTAACGTTACCGTGTAAAGTGACTTGGGCGTACTGAATTTCTTTTTTTCGCAGAATGACTACGCTGCACTCTTACCCGATCTCGTCAAACCCGCTGAACCTGCTTCTTCGAACCCTGCTGTGTCTTCGCTCTTTCAGACGGAGCCGGCGCGAGGAAAATGCTATGTGATTTGCTTCAGCCCTCGACACGATCTGACTGTGGCAGAAATGAAGGATCAGGAGATCGTTGGAGTGATTGACGCTTGGTGAGTCGCTACGTTTCCGCTTGAGGAGACGGCTCTGAGCTGATCTGAGGGACTTCGACAGGACGAAACTATACCTCGATGTTTCGAAGGAAAACCCTTGGATCAAGTACATTCAGGTGTGAGTCGACCTTCTAAGCATCGAGTAGATCCATCACTGATGCTTTCGGGTCTACTACACTCAGATTCGAAAACAAAGGATCGATGATGGGTTGCTCGAATCCTCATCCTCACGGTCAAGTGAGTTCAAACCACTTCGATCGCCTCGTCGTGATCTTACTGACAACTCCTTCGTTAGGCTTGGTCACTCTCTTACGTCCCTACTATCCCGAGCTCAATGTTCAAGTCTCAACGTCAATTCGCGAAAGAGCAAAAACCCGTTGAAGGAGTTCCTACCCTGTTCGTCTGGACTTGCCCTTTCCCGAGTCTCTCTCTGGCTGACTTGGAAGCATTCTTCGAACAGAACAAACTCACTTCCTTCGCTCCTCCTCACTTACGCCGCGACCGAACTCGCGACTTATCAGAAATTCCCCGATTCTCCCGATTCTCGAGTCGTACATCTCGGTAAACACTTTTTGGCCGTCGTTCCTTATTGGGCTAGTTGGCCGTTCGAGATTATGGTCTTACCTTATCGGTACGTCTGTACCTTCTCCAGTTTGAACTCGGTTTGATCTTGCGAGCTGACTCGAGCCAATAAAATCACTTCTTCGCTCTGCCGGTCGACAGTCGTCACATCCCTTCGATCGCTTACCTCGAACAAGAAGAGAAAGAAGATCTAGCGAAGATGCTCGGTGCTGTCGGTCGTCGATTCGACAACTTGTACGCTCTCTCCCCAACTTGCTCCTTCCCTTCCCTTCCACGACTGACCAGCGTCTTCTCGGCTTTTAGATTCGAATGCTCTTTTGCCTACTCTATGGGAGTCTACCAGGCACCCGTTCATTCCGCTCTCTCGCAAGAACAACTCTCGGATCCCAACTCTGATAACGACGCCGCTTTCGCTCAACTTCACATTGGGTTCTATCCGCCTTTGTTGAGGAGTTCGACGGTTAAGAAATACCTCGTCGGGTGAGCTCTATCTCCGGCTGTTCAGTCTTCAATCGAACGGAATACTGATCATTCCAATCGTCGTTATCGTTGCAGATTCGAACTCTTCGCCGAAACTCAACGAGATATCACTCCTGAACAAGCAGCACAACGATTGAGGGACCAAACCCCGGATCAACACTACAAGGAAGTACTCAAGCAGTAGAACCGGTCAGGGGATATATATATCAAGACGAGGAACCGGAGAATACAGAAGTTTTGAAAGTTAGTACCAATCGCATTGAATCATCCCTTACATTAAACTTGAAACAGATAGAGCATTCCACAACATGCTGCTCCTTGTTAGAGGGAAGGAGCGCTTCCACTGGCGGCTGCTGCTGCTACCAGTGTCAAAAACTGCCGAGTTTCCAAAACTTTTCGAACGAAAATCAGCAATTCATAATTTTTGACAGCGCTACAGTTTCCTCGACCGGGTTGTGTTCCGTTGACTGGGCTTGTAAACCGAGACTCGAACCTAAACGTTATCGCGAACCGAAACTTGTGAGCAAAAAGACAGGAGCCTGCTTTCCTCCCGAAACCCTTCACCAACCTCAATCATCCGGCACGCGGTTAGCTAGCAGGATGGCCGGAGACCCGATAGAGAGTGTCTCGCATCGCTCAGAAGGTAAGTCACGCATCTCCAGTCGCTCTTTCGAGGTCGACCTCCTGTCCTGAATAGCAACTCGCGGAGTTCGCACTGTGACGCCGTTGGGAGGCACTGGGGTGGTCACAAGGATTTATCAGAGCTATACGCTGACTCTCTTTACCTCCGCGAGCAGGTCCGGAGCCGAACGAACCCTCTCATCAATCCATCTCTTCTTCCTCTGAAACAACACCTTCTACCTCTCTTCCAGTCCCCTCTGTACCCTCTCCAGCTCCCTTCGCTACCTCTCATACCTCGACTTCGGCTCCGCTTCCTCCATTCCAGACCGGTCGTGAAACATCGACTTCGATTCCCTTCGCAGGAACTGGAAACGCTCTTCAAACTCCGGCCGAAGGAGGAGGAGGAGGAACGAACGAAACAAACGACGAAGAGAACAGTCTGACGGCGGCACTTGTCGCTGCGTTAGTCCAAACTCGAGATGGACCTCCTCCTCCTCCTCCCGACTCTGCTTCGACCTACTGGGACTTGCAATCCCTCGAACTCGAAGCCGACTTGAACGCGTTCACGCAAGATGGAGGATTGACTGACGTCGACGGTCTCGAATCAGAAGGTGCGGTAGACGAAGCAGTAGCAATCGCGATGATGGGCGGAACGACGACTCGTTCAGGACGAAGAACTCGACCTACTTCCGCCGCACTTGCGTTCTCTCAAGACAACAATCGAAACAGGGGAATGAATCCGTCCCCAAGCGCTTCGATGATGGATTGCAAGCAGAAGATTCCGAGAATTCGCTGGAGTACCGAAGAAGACGCAATTCTCGTTAAATTGATCAAGGAGGAACCTCCGCTGACGTGGACTCAGATGGGAGAGAGGATGGGGAGACCGGGTGCTGGATGTGCGATGAGGTGGTACAATTTCATCAGGCAACAAGTCGGAGGTGCGTCGAACTTTTCTCTTCATCTACCTCGTCGGTCGTGGCGGAGATGTTGAAAAGCTCATCGCTCTGTTCAGGAGCCGAGGCTGAGGAGCTGTCGAAGAAGATGAGAGGTCCAACGGGATCCTCGAAAGGTACGTCGTCGCTTTTCCACGTCTGATCCGAGGCTCGAACGAAAATGCTGAATCGATTCCGTTATGCTACGAGCAGTTCGAGGAACTGAGGAGGATCAAGAACAAGAATACGATCCTGAAGATGCCGTCTTACCAGAGGAGGACAAGCTCGCCCAAGCGTCGAAGCTCGTTCCGATCGAAAGAGCGATTCTGCAGCCCCATTCCGTCACAACAATTCGACCGATGCAACCGAGTTCGCAAATGCAAGTCGGATCGAGTCGGGAAGCTCGTAGTGAATCTGCCGCTAGTTTTGATCTCGAAGCAGCGGAAAATTCAAGTACGTCAATTTCGATTCGCTCGAGTCTCAAAGAGGGAACTGACCTCCACTCTTGCTTGTCGTCTCTTCAGACAACATTCTCGACTATGATATCATGCGAGGATACCCTACCACTGGAGAAATCCTCGATTTCGCAACTATTCCTCACGATCAAGTCTCTCCTCAACTTCCTCCCGCTCCTTCAAACCCTGGTCACCCACTCCTTCGAACCCGCTTGGAACACAGTACGCTCTCCGTCCTCCTACACTGTGTATGTCGTGAGCTCATCGATTGATTCTCTCGATCGCATTTCGACAGGTACCTCACAAGTAAACTCCCTCCCTGATCCGCCTCCCCGCGTTAGAAAGAACCCAACCCTCCACGTCAAGAACACCGTCATCCGCGGTCGACGAACCCACAACCCCGACTCTCTCGAAGCCGTAGTTGGTCCAACTCCCCCGAATTCGAAAGCGAAGAAAGTTCATCCATGTCCCGCGACGGGTTGTAACGCGGCGTTCAAGAGGGCGGAACACTTGAAGAGACATTACAAGAGCGTACATAAGGGAGAGAAACGTGAGTGAGCCCTCATCCTCATCCGTATTTGACTTGACGCTGATGTGGTTTCGAGAGCGCTTGCCTCACAGCTTTCCCTTGCAAGGTCGAACAATGTGGGAAATCTTTCTCTCGTAAAGACAACTTACAACAACACGTGAGTCGTTCGAAGCCGATTCACCTTATTTCGAGACATCAAAGCTGATCTCACTTCATTCGATTCACGGAAACAGCAAGCGCTAGTTCATCAAGTTCGAGCGATCTACACCTATCCCGACGGTACAGTCTCTGTCAACGCTCCCGACAACGACGACGAACCCGTCATCATCACCTACGAAGAAGTCGATATCACGAAGACGGCGAGAGGAGCTGCGAGACATGCTCGACAGGAGGCGAGAGCGAAGAGAAACATCGCGAAGAAGGCAGCTGATGGAGGGCATCGGGTCAAACGAAGTCGAAGCAGTAGTACGAAATCTGAGTTCGATGATGAACAGTTCGGAGAGGAGGAAGAAGAAGGAAAGGAGGAGGAGGAGGAGGAATTCAACGGCAACGACGACTTTGATCTCGATTTCGCTCCTCACACCGTCTCGGCCTCTTCAGTCCCCGACGCCTTGATGCCGTTCGCTCTACCGCAACCTCCGAGAACGACGAGGAGTCGCAATTCGTTCCCGAGAACTCCCTCGACGGTTCAAGGTCTCATGAGCTCGAGCTCGGCCGCTACTCAGAGTTTCTCAATCGGACCGAATCCGAACAATAACCTCGCTGGATCGAATGGGCGGAGTGTAGAGTCGAATGGAGGAGGAAGCAATGTCGTCGGAGAAAAGAGAACTCGAGAAAACAGTGAAGGAGGAGGAGGAAGCGAATCAACAACGAACGGAGTCGACAAGCGCTTACGATTGACGGGAGACGTTCAAGCTCACGAACTCGATCCAGCCCTCCGAGTCCTCGCCGACGCCATCTCGACTTCCGCATCCTCAATCTCGAGCTCTTCGATCGCTCCGAATTCGACCGGTCTTTCCCCTCTCGTTCAACACGCACTCGAACAACGACTCGTTCAAAGTCAACCTCGTGACCTCCCTGTCAACTCTGCGAACCCTTTCGCCCTCCCGAATTCGAATCTTCATCTTACTCCTCGCCCTTTCGCGACTTCTTCATCCATTCCCAGTCCATCGAACAGCACAGATTGAGCTACACTACGAAGTCTGTTGAACGGTGGAGCTGGATGTACAAGTTGAGTGACGAGGTGGACGGAACGAGGCAGAGTAGCTCTTTTTTTGGCCGATGCAATTTCTTCAATTTCTCTCTTCTCACTCCAGCCCTTCTTAAGATAAAGTCGTGTGAGCTTCCTCTCTATCTCTTCGCTTCGCCTTGTGCCTACGTCAACTCTTTCAGAAGGAATCGATAGCAAGCGAGAACGCATCACAAAGGAAGAACAATTTGCGGCCAGTCGAAACCAGGAAACAAATTTTCGAACGGACAAAGACATTGACTACGGGAAAGCTAGACAAGGGAAGAACGGGAAACACAGCAACGAAAACTCGATCTCGCTTCGTTCGAGCTCCTCTTGCTGAGCGAAGCCGTGTCACGACGTTGCAACTCCGGGGAAGACTCTTCAGACGAAGAGTCCGAGTGAGGGTGAGTTGAAGTACGACGAAGCCAGTGGAACGAAGGAGGATGGGGTTCAAGTTGAGAGGCTGTTGGATCGACCGAGAGAAGACCTTTCGTTTGACGGCGTCGTTCGAGACCTGGAGCGAGTAGGTAGGACCAGTTTGTTGCCACTTTGATCGAGTTTGGGAACTTGGTGTTCGGGACCTCTGGCCACAAGGTCAGAAAATTTGCATTGGTGCGAAACTCTTTCGACAGGTGCTTGACCGTCTTTTCGCTCTGATCATGCCGATGGTTGTCAGTCTTTGATCCACAAAACTACTCGAATGTGGGAGAACTGACGAATACTCGGATCAGATCGAAACAACGTCCAACGAGGATTCCTTGCGGAGTAGCTGAGAGCAGAAAGGTTCGCGCGTCGGCTGGAAGATCAACCAGTTCCTTTGAAAAGAGAAGATGATCTACATCGCAACGAGGTTGAGCAGTCGAAGAAATCTTTCCCAGTACGAAAAGGAACAAAGCTCACAGAATTCGAGAACTCTTTCATGCTGTTTGAGCAATTGACCACTCGCTTCTTCATCCTGCTCGAGATATTTGACAAGGCTCTTGCAGACTATACATGAATGTCAGCTCGGGAACTCGCCTCATGACGCGAAACGATAGCCTTGAACTCACCATTTTCGACTGTTGATAGTTCAATCAGGAAAAGGTTCTCGGCGCGTGTCAAAGGTATGATGGTCACAAAAGATAGTAGACCTACATTTCTTACAAGCCGCATCTTCACCCGGAAACTTGAGGTCTTTGGACAATGCAGTGTCGAGTTCGTCAAGTTTCTGTTCATTGCTCAACGATCGCGTCAACTACGAGAGGCCAACGAATCTTAGGTAAGGATCACATACGGTTTCGCGGAGTTCTTTCGTCTTTGCAATCAAGACCTTACCCGGAACAGAATCTTTGCAATGATTCAAATCTTTGACGAAATTTTCGGCGACGGCGTGCAAATTTCCAGTTCCTTCTAGTGTCGTACGGTGGTATAAGCATTGATAATACCGTAGAGGCAAGAGTAGACTCACCTTGCTTCGCAACGTCTAACTCGAGGCGAATGTGTGCAGCGAGCTTAAACCACTTTGAGCCGTCCGCCGACCTGAATTCTCTCTTCAGCACTTCCTTGACTAGAAAGACATCGTCATGTTGGTCATGGTTAGATCGTGGAAAGAGTGTGGCCTGTAACGCAAAGTATTTCCCTATCATGAGACTGTCAGCCGAGACTTGCAGACGAAAAGAAGCACGAAATGAGCTTACTGAGCGACTTCTTGAGCTCCTTGCGCCTCTTCTCCTCCTCTCGTTCCCTTCCCTCATTCGTGAAGGCCGCTCGCAACATGGTCGAATGAAGAAAAAGGGAGCAGAGCGAGAAAAGAGAGGACTCGAACCAGCGCATTGATCGGGTCCTCGCTCGTACTCGCTCCTACCTCTCCGGAATGGCTGAATGAAAGTCGACAGCACAGATCCTTACCTTCTCAGGGTCTCAATCTCGATCTTATAGCAGTGGGTAGAACAGAAGCAGAAGCAAAACGAGAGTTTCTACCTGAATTCCGATCTTCGCCGACGAGCTCCCTTTTTGTTCAACGACCGCTCCATTCGAGTCTGAGTCTGAAGTCGATGATACAGGGAGGATAGTCGCTTCGAGGGTTGGCTGTTGACCGAGCTTGCCGTTTCCAACCATGACTAACTCGCCGAACGAAGGGATACCTTTGACGACGACGAATCTGTTTCACAGTACATTTCAGCACGATGTCACTGAAATAAGAAGTGTCAGAGCGATATGATGGACTTACAGTAGAGCGGGACCGGGAACGAAAAGAGCTGGATTCGGAGGAAGTTGGGAGCAGTGAATCGTCGTTTCGTTCAGATTCGAGGAGAAAGAATGATCGAGAACGAGCAATCGAGCTCCCATGTTCATGACGTGAGCTGAAGGTAGAGTTGATCAATACTTTGCGGATGAAGATGTTGACGAGTCGAGACTCACTTGAGAAACCTGTGCGAATCAACACGATTGAAATGTCCTTTGTGAGATCGCCGTCGACCAGATTGGAAGCAGGTAAAGTGATGTCGAAGTAGTTGCCGCCGTAAGTTATCGAAGAAGGTAAGCCAGTCGGTTGAGGGCGAGGAGCGTCGTAGTAAGACTGGACGAGACGAAAAAAGAGTGAGATGAGGCAAATTCAATCGCGATCAGACCGAGAGAGGAACGAACAGGGTAAAAGCGCTCGACACGATACTCGGTATGAAAGACGTAAGAAGCGTTGGTTTGATCATTGACTGGAAAGATGAGGCAACAGTCAGTCTTCGTGAATTCAACTAGAAACTCGAGAAACGGCGCCGATGGGTTCCTTCGGGAGTCAGGCTGATCCCCGTCAAGCTGAGTGCAATGACGATACAGCTCGGAGATGTAGACTCACTGACATCGACGTTCGGATTGGATCCAGCGACGAAAACACTTCCATCATAGAGCAAAGTCGCGCTGGAGTGATACATTCGAGGAATCGTCGAAGTACCGCAACCTAGTCCCTCAATGATCGTTGATCAGTATCAACTTAGACTGATAGAGCGAAGAGAATGACTGACTGAGATCCCATTGAGAACCTTTCGCAGCTCGAGCGTCGAAATAACGGCACTCGAGCCTCGGTCCCTTTGCGTAAGACTGATTGAGAGCGAACGAGTCCCATCCGTAGCCTTCAGCGCCCTGAGCTGCACCATTAAGGAGGAGAATACGTTGATCAGGGAGGTGGATCAAGTTGCCTAGCGATTCATTTCGAAAAGAGAAGAGTCGAGTCAGTGTTCTCCAGCTCGGGGTTTCAACGGGGGAAAGCTACTCACCCATCGTACGTCCTTCGGGTAGATCATCGTAGTCCGTCCAAGTCGCATCGTCAGCATCGAGAGGAGTGATTCCGACAGTCGAGGAAGAAGCCGGAGTATCGATGATATCCCATTCATTCTGCACACGAGTTCGCGAACGATTCAGACACGATGAGAGCGAACGGGATAGAAGAACTCAAGACTGACTTGATTCCAATCCTCTCTTTCAGGAGTTACTCCTCCGGCGAAAGCAATCGTCTGTCGATAATCGGGAGGAAGCATCGGAAGCATGATCGAACCGGCTCCAGCAGGGTAAGGTCGTTGAGCGTGACTACATGAAGCAAGGTCGTGAGCACTCTATGAACCACAGTCAATGAGTGGGAGGAGCGACTCACGTAATGTTTGGGAGACGAGACTCAGTATTTTGGTTGTAGTCGTAGAGAGTCGTCATCCAACCAGCCTACATCATATCGAGAGTTAGTCGCGAGGTGAGGGAGGTCGATGAGGAACGACATAACTCACTTGCATGAACAGTCGACCGTCGGAAAGCAACCAAGTCAAAGGATAGAGATTGACCGGCATCGTCTCCTCGAGAAACGTAACGTTGACAGGAACTTCATCGGGAGAACGACGAGGCCAGAACTCGATCGAAGGGACATTCTGCGCTCCCTGAGGAGTGTTAACGAAGGATCCCCAGAGCTCTCCGCCAATAATGATCGCACGCCCATCCGCAAGAGTTTCGACCCTATCCGCGGGGACGAGATTAGTTGTGAGCGGGAGTATGCGAATGGAATGACTCACGTCGGATACCAGCGAGAGAGAGGCATCGCATTGACGTTGTCGGTCCATTCGCCTGAAAAAGGAAAAGGTAAATCGAGCTCGGATCAGCGACAGAGCAGAGAAAGGAACGAGAAGGAGGGCTTACAAGAGTCATTGTCGCAAGGAGTGATCATTCGAATCGCTTTACCTCCATCGATGTTCCTGGCGAAACGAGATTCAGGTTTCGTGCGAAAGAGAGAACGATAATTGCGAAATTTGCTCACCCGTAAGGATTCGGAGAATTCGGACCAACTCCGACTCCCATCGTAGTAACAGCAGCATTTCCTCCAACATTGATCCACGAACCATTCCCGAGAACGTTTCCTCCCGCACAGAACGCGTTCGAAACGATGTCGAGAGGTCGGAAATCGTTCGTTTCAACGTCGTACGAGACGGCCCAAGCTGGATGACCGTTCACTTGAGCTGGATTGTTCTCGGTTTTGTCGACGATGTGGACTTTGTTCTTGTGCTGCTCAGACGGAGAGGACGAAGAGAGGATTCGTATCAGCTGAACGAACTTTCACTCCGTCGAAAAGAGAGTCGCGAGTTCTCACTTGGAAGAGTTGTTGAGCCGAAACACCTGCATGTACAACGCGTCAAGATTCGTTGAAGAGGATGTTCGGAGGGAAGCAGTGAATGAGAGACTCACCCGAATTTCCAACGATCTCAAACGTTCCCGCTTTTTGACCCTTCGCACCACTCGCGAGGGCGATGATGGCGAAGATGATCGAGGTATCGAGTCTCATGAGTGCTTTTGAGGAAGATCGTGTAAAGTCCGAGTTGAGAGAGGAGGGGAAGTGACTAGTTTCTGGAGCTGCTGCGATTGAGTAGCGCGTTTGTCGTACAATGAGAGTCGAGTCGTGAGTGTCTATGCAACTGGATCAGCTAGTGGACGTGAGGAGTAACGAGCGAGAAGCGTTGAAGGTGAAAGGAAGGCAAGAGAAGAAGGGGGTTTGAGCGTTTCCGACTAGCTGCCGAGTTCTCCGAGGCAACTCCGATGCTCTCTTTTCCTCTTCTCGCAGCAAAGCGATTCTTCTTAGACCTGCTTGGGATTCTCACGTGATATCAAGGTAGAATACTCAGAGTTGCTGCTCGATACGTCTCTCCATCTCGATTCCTGAATAGTACCAAATTTCGATTCGACCTAGCACTGTCAGGAGCAGAACGAGTGTCAGTACTGGCGCGTCGATCGCGACTAGTGAAGGTAGACACACCTCGAATCGCGATGCACCATCTCGAGGTAGCGAGAGAAAGAAACGACTCCAATTCCGTAACCTTTTCCTCGAGCGAGCGAGAAAGTACCCGTCGTAATCCTTCCAATGACTGCTTCTTTCTTGGGTCTCTCACACAGCTGAGGGGAAGAGCGAGAGTCAGTGAATGAAAGACCGAGCAGTGGAGAGATTGGGCTTACATCTTCTGCTCCTTCTCCTTCTCCCGTCGCAAGCACTCGTTCGTTCCTCCTTTTCAATTCAATCTTCGCCCTCACTTTCTCAACTTCCCCTTCCTCGAGTTCGTAGATCAACCCAAAGTCCTCCGATACTCCTCGGAGGCAGGGATCGACCCTGACTCGAACGAGAGCTTTCGCGAGGAGTGAATTCCCTTTCAAACTTTCCCCATTCTTCAATGAGGTCCAACCTTTCGTGAGGCCCTGTTCGAGTCTTGCGAGAGGCGTCGATTCCGTCTCCGATGTTTGAGAGGTTGGGAGTCGGTTCTTGCTGACTGAGGCGGAGAGAGAAGTTGCGATTTTGGACGGTACGAGATACGGTTGAACCTGATTCTCCGTCACGTCTTCCTCCATCGCTTCCTCCTCTTTCCCTCTCTCTTTTCCTTTCCTTCGCAGTAGCTTCTCAAGGTCGACATTCCAAGGATCCTCCGTCCCCAATTTCGAAAAATTCGGACGTTTCGCCGGCGGTCTCCTCTCCCAATACCCTCTCTCATCCACCTCTCTCCTTTTCTCATGTTCCTCATACGCCATCGTCGAAGGGTAATCTTGTGGGAAAGTCGCCAATCCAGCTTCGTATGTCGAGAGAGCTCGTTCTCGTAGACCGGCGACTCGAGGGGAGGAGTGAACAAGAGAAGACCAGAACGCCATGGACCACCCGAAGGGAATCGTGAGAGTGAAGAGAGAGGTCGATTCGGAGGAGAGGGAGGAAGAGGAGACGCCGAGAGTAGAGGGAGAAAGGGTTCGTTGGGAGAGGAGGATTGGGATTCGATCGTCTTGAGCGAGTGGGCGGAGTGAAGTACCCGGAAGGAGGTTCTGAAATAAGACAACATTCGTCAGTAGAGAAATTCACGAGAGAGGAAGAGTGAAGGGATAGCTCACCTGAGATCGTCGAGCGTCGAGGTCTGTCTTTTTGTACTTCAGAGTCGACATTCGCTGTCGTTTCGCTGCGTCCCAGAAGGAGTCGACATTCGCTATCTCATGACTCGGGACGAGCGGTTCCTGAGAGAGGGGAGAAGAATCCGACTTGTCAAGTTTCGGAGGAAAGCTAAAAATCGAACGTTCAGCGAAACTTCGAATACGACAAGACAGTAGAGTTCGAAGAGACTCACGAAAGTCGAGGATCATAGACTTCGAACCCGAAGATCATTCCTTCGGGAACTCCACCAGGTCCAGCTTCAGGATCGAGTTTCCTCCACGCCTAGCTCTCATCCAGTCTCGTCAGTCTCCCCTCCGGTCGCTTCAGCGTGTGGAGGAGGATACTCACAGCTTTTGCTTCCTGGTTTCTCGGTTTGGTCGGCCTGAGAACTGCTTTGACTACCTCTGCCGCTCGTTTCCCCGTCACTTCAAACGTTGCGAATTCCTCCTCATGTTTCGTGATCTTGACGTCTGACTCAGGATCGATCGCTCTCTCGCACGCTGAGAAAGCCGTTCGTGCAATCGTCGGATGAACGCGGATGAGAATCGTGTCGGTGAAGAAACTCTTGCCGTCGGAGGTTGTTGCTCGACGCAGAGGAGTAGTGCGAGGACGCCAGATGAAAGTAGCGGGACCGATTAATCCGTTAGGGTATTGTAGAGAAGGATCATAGAGGTTTGTGGTGCATTCGCGAGCTCCCCATATAAAGCTGGTAAGGAAGAAGTTCAATCACGTTCGAGAGCATGTGGGCGAAAAGCAAAAACTCACCGTTGAGAGGTAGGCGAGATCGTAGCAGGATCACATACTTTATCGAGCAGTGTCCACAGTTGTTCGTGAGGGCCGTCGAGTTGAAAGTATTGATGATAGCTCGCATCGTGAACCATCGCGCCATGAAAAGCAGCGCGGTAGGAAGAACGGTAAGCTTTCTCGGTGGGTTTCTCTGCCTGTGGGGATGTCAGCACGTGAGTGAGCGCTCGTTCGAGAGTGAGGGAAGAGAAACTTGCGAGACGGAATCCCCATATATCGATCATGTGCATCCTTTTCGCATGCCAAACGTGAGTTCCGAGCCATAGCTTCTCCCCTACAGGTCGGACTGGGTATGAGCATGAAATCGTGGACAAAACCACGAAAGAGCAGCTCACGCTGACGCTTCTTGAACATTTCAGCCTTGAGACCTGGTCGCACTCTCCGATGTCTCCCCAGCATCTTTCTCGAAACCTTTTTCGGCTTTGCAGCATCTTTCGGTACCTACATGCGAGATGAGAGTTTCGTGAGCACAGCTCAAACAGCGGTAGCTCGGCTTCAGACTGACCTCTGCTTTCGCTCGTTCACGAAGTCTGAGCGGTAAGCGACGAATGTTGTGACTCGCAGCTCGACGTCGTAGGTGCCGAGGAAGAGACTGGAACGCTCTTTGTGTTCCTGCCTCTCTGCTCGCGGACCTGAATCAGTAAAGAGCGAATCTCGACTTCGGAAGCGAAAAATGGAAACTCACTTTGCCGACTTCATCGCTCGCTGCATCGCCGTGATCTCGAACGCCCGCGCCTGTCACAATCAATTTCAACGTAGGTTTCCAATCCGCCTAGACGAAGACGATTGACTGACCTGGGCGAATTTCTCGACTTCAATCGTCGCAGGCAAAGTGTTGTTACCTAGCTCGAAGATGGTCAGCTCTTTCGCCCTACCGTGGGAGACAGTCTTCAGAGTAATCACCGCTCGCAGTCGATCCCCCTTGTCTCTGCTGGTATCCTTGAACTGGAATCGATCTCTGATCCTTCATTCTCTGCCGCTTCTTGTCTGCTCCACTTTGCGGTCCATCCATGTTCCGCTTCGGAGGCATCTCTGTCGCTCCTTGACTCGCCGGCTGTATTCGAAGTCGTCGTAGATGAATGAACTTGTCGAGGAATAATTCTTCATCTCTTTCCCTTCACCATTCTCGACACATGTCGACAATAGACTATGAAGCGCTAGAAGCAGCATACACGTACCTACCAGAACCTACTCCAGTCAGAAAACTCGATCGTTCAGCTGTTCTCGCTGCTCATTCAACCATTTCAGAACGGGAACGACTGCTTGATGCAAGAGGACAAGTGAGGACTCGAAGAGTCATTCTAGGTCGAGGGAAACACTTCAGTAGTCGGGAAGTGAAGGAACTCGAGCCCCTGAAGCTGTCAGCTGGTCAGACACGGATCGACGAGGTCGCAGCTGGTTCGTCCTCGTTTCTCTCCCTCGACCGATATTGATCTGGCTGACATTCTAGTATCACAAGGAAGATTGCTCGTCTGTAGAGTCGTAGCTCTTCCCGTTCGAACAGCATCGGTTCAATTAGTCGTTGAAACTTCCGAAGGTTTCGTCGTTCCCGTCTCGCTATTCCGGATCCCTAGCAAGTTCAACTTGCAGGATCTGAAGGACATCTTCCCTATCGGCTCAACATTTGGTGAGCATCGGTCTTCCTCCTCGAGGTTCCGTCGCTGACTTTTGATAAATTCACAAAACAGCTATTAAAGAACCCTTCGTCCGTTCGACTCGCGACGGCTACTACATCCGAATCGAATCTCCCTCAGACTTCGTCAGACTCTTTCCCGATTCTCCCCTCCTCGAATCGACAGGCACGAATTTTGCCTCGAAACACCCGCTCTTCGGTCGTTCGGCCGAACACTGCAAGACGATTGGGAACAAAGCGTTTCAAGCGCAAAGGTGGCACGCGGCGAAAGAAGCCTATACTTGGAGTCTCTCGATGCTGGAATCGTCGCACGCATCCTCAACGACGATTCTGAGAGCGACTCTTCTCTCGAACCTCGCTCTCACAAACCTCAAGCTCTCCCTCCCTTCCTCTGCCCGACGCAACTGTACCCTCGCTCTCTCGCTCTTCCCTCCTTCTGTCTACGCATCTCCCTCAACACCTCTCGAACGAAAACTTCTCTACCGACTCTCTCTTTCCCTCTACTCCCTCGACCGCTTCACCGAATGCATCTTGACGCTCTCTACTCTCACTTCATCTGATCTTCCTGACTCCGATGCTGTCACTCTTCTCGAACGCGCACGTTCTCGACTCCTCGAGCAAACTCAAGCGACTTTCGATTTCCCGTCACTGCATCGACAAGCTCGAGACGATCATGGAGCAAGGCTGGACGTCGCGGATTATTTTGCGTTCGATGCAGTAGAAGTGAAGCAGATTGAGGGAAAGGGGAAAGGATTGATTGCGAAACGAGCGATTCAGAGAGGGGAAGTCTTAATGGTGTGTAAACCTGTCGCTTCGGCGGGATCGATCGGGAAACAAGGCGGGAAAGGACCGTCAGGAGCTGAGGGGAGGAAGACGCGGTACTTGACAGGGGTCAATCTGTGGACGAAATCGGAAGATCCGTGGACGATTAACGAAGTCATCTCGCAACTGGCTTGGGATGCAGCGGAAGGGGAAGAAGGGGTTGATACACTTGCGGAAGAGCTGTGGGCAGGCGAGCCGAACAACGGAAGGGAGGCGGGAGGAAGTTCGGGGCGAGATATCAGCAGATTGGAAGGGATCGTTACGTTCAACGGGTTTCGAATCGAAGATCTCGCCTCAATTTCGATCGACTCCGACTCGACACACAACAGCAAAGAAGAAGACATCTTCTCACCTCCGATAGCAATTTATCCTCCACTCCCCTCCGCATGCAATCATTCTTGTCTACCAAACGCCTCTTACACCTTTCTATCCCAGCTCTTCATATCTCGAGCTCGAGAAGACGTCAAGGAGGGAGAAGAAATCACCATTTCGTATCTCGCTCAAACAGCAAGTCTCGAGGCACGAGAAGGAAAGCTGTCGAGGCATGGATTCGTTTGTGACTGTGAGTTGTGCGATGACGAAAGAAGGGCAGGAAAGGCTATCAGAAAGAGGAGGACGTCACTACTAGAGGAGGCGCAACGGATAGCCGGAAACGACGACAGTAGTATCGAACGACTTCTTCGGCTCGAGAAGGAGGTGGAGGAGACTTACGACGCCAAGACGACTCTTCGGCCGGCACTCTACTCAGTAACTCGAATCTTGTCTCAATCCTTCGCTTCGAGAGGTCGTTATCGAGAATCAATCGTAGCAGAAACGGAGGGACTCGCTTCGTTGGGCGCGGTGATCAAGGAAAGCGAGGACGGTGAAGGACTTCGATTACTTTCTCCACCTCGTAGCCGAGATATGAACGCAACATCGAGTGCTCTCTGGATTGGGAAAATGTGGGCAGCTCTCGGAGAAAAGACGAAATCGAGGTGAGCATGCAAAACCGTCTCGACACCTCGCGCTCACACCTCACGCTCCTCTCGCTAACATCCTTGCCATCTTTCCATAGCTCGTGGTGGAATCTGGCTAGAGATATAGAGAAAGGTCAAGCTGGGGAAGAGCTGTTCGAACTGTGGTATCTCTCAAACCTAGGAACAGAATCGAAATAAAATCCTTTACAATGGTTCAGGCTACCCGTCTACTCGCTACTGTCCCTCCCCTTCTTTGCCTTCTCGAGCAGTTCATCAAAGTTCCCAGTTGATTCGCACATCTCTCTGAACGCTCCGTCTTGCTTCTCGAGCAGCTTCGACGGTTTGTCAAACTCGACCACTCGTCCCGCGCCGAGAACGAGGACACGGTCGTAGTCGACGATCGTTTCTGTTCCAGAAAGGTACGATGAGCATACCATGGATTCGGTTCAAGAGAGATGAAATAGCTTACCGATTCGATGTGCGACGGTCAATAAAGTGCAGCCTTCGAACTCTTCACGAATAGCTCTTTGGACGAGACGATCCGATTCATTGTCGAGAGAAGCGGCTGCACGAACAGTTCTGCGAGTCAGCCTCTCGTCTCGGTAAATTGAGGTTCGAAAGCGGAGAACTCACTAGCTTCGTCGAGGATGACAACTTTGCTGCGTCTGACAAGCGCCCGAGCCAATCCGACGAGTTGCCTTTGACCTTGCGAAAAGTTTGAACCCCCGCTACGAACTGGCGACTCGAGGTCGAGGTCGTCGTTCTCCTTTGCGAATCCGCTCCGCTTCAGAGCAGACCAAAGAGACTGATCGTCATGTTCATCGGTAGGATCCAAGTTCGAGCGAAGAGTTCCCGAGAACAACGTCGGATCTTGAGGGACGAGAGTGAGTCGGGATCGAATAGCTTCAATGTTCGTGTCCGACAGTTTTCGACCGTCGATCGTAATAGTTCCTCCAGACGGGATGATGAAGCGCATCAATGCGAGTGCTACCGGGTTTCAAGTGAACTAGTGTCAGCTCCCATCGAGTGTCGAACGAAGGGTCGATTCTTTGGACTCACATAAACTACTCTTTCCGCAACCACTTTCTCCTACGATACCGATCTTCTCTCCGGGCTCGATCCGGAACGAGAGCTCGTGAAGGACGTCTTGGCTATCTTCGGAATACTTTGCGGAGAATTCGTCGAACTGGAAGAGCAACAAAAGATTAGGCGACAGCATCTCAAATTCCGGAATCTGGAGAAGCTTACCTCGATCGCACCATCGTGAGGCCAACTCGCTGGAGGTTGTTTCTTTTCCGAGTTCGCTTCTTCCCAAGGAATCTCTGTACTGTATTGAACGATCCGTTGAACCGAATTCATCGAGAGCTCATTACGATTCACGGATCGAACGACGTAGAGAATTCGAGACGTGAATTCGAGACCTGCGTAAGTCGACGTTGATGTGATCAGTCTCGATTCGGAAGAGACTGAGACAGACAGCGATCTCACCAGTCGAAATGAGGAAACCTGTAACTCCGGACGAGAGTCCCGAAGATAGGCAAAGAAGCCCGACGATGAACGAAACGAGCGCCCCGACCATATCCGATCGCTCTTCAAGCCATCTGTCGAGACCTTCTCCGTACAGTTGAACCTATCGACACGTGCGAGAGACGGAGTCAGCTCTTCGTCAGCTCGAGCTTGGTAATTGGACGCAAATACTTGCCTGGTTGTATCGGTCTGTTTGAGTCTTGTAGCGTGAAACAAAGTATTCCTCACGACCGAAAGCTCGGATAGTCACAATTCCACTCGTCGCATCTCCCAGAGTCGAAAACAGAGGTGAGCGTGCCGCAGCGATTTCCTTTCGAGCAGCGAGAGCGTTTCT
The DNA here is from genome assembly GCF_050403485.1 of Sporobolomyces salmoneus. NCBI lineage: Eukaryota > Fungi > Basidiomycota > Microbotryomycetes > Sporidiobolales > Sporidiobolaceae > Sporobolomyces > Sporobolomyces salmoneus. The sequence goes on from NW_027481129.1 coordinate 193,648, forward strand.
AGTACGAGATAGAGACACGGTCAGTCTCAACACCATCAAAGAGTGAGAGAATGGGCAACGTACCGAACGTAGAGTTTTCCGATCAGGAAGAAGACGAAAGCGATTCCGGCGGCGGGAAGGAGAAAGATGGGAAGAATCGAGCAGATCACGACTGCGACGAAGAGTACTTGAACACTGTAGTCGAAGACGGGTTGAAGGTTGTCGACCTGTAGATGAACGAAATGTGCTTGAAGTTCGGGGTTGATCGAGGAGGAACAGAACTCACCTGCTCGGTATCTGCGATCTCAGTATCTTTCGTATGACGGTTGAGTGCGTTTCCGAGCGGTGTCTTGTCCCACCAGCGGAAAGGAGCCGAAAACATTGATTTCGTGAGATCGGTGTAGAGGATTTTCGAGGCTCGAATACCTCCAGCGATGAGAGCGAGGTACATCGCAGTGAGAGAAGAGGCCGAAATGATTTGAATCGCAGCGTAAATCGAGAAGTATTTTGACGCTTGCGAGTCTCGAGTCGGCGCTTCGACCCATCTCCCAATCCACCAGCCCTGAAGAAGTACATTGATGATCAGTATCTTTTGCCCCGACAAGCCTGAGAGAAGTGTTGGAGAAGGTTGCAACACCGCTGAGGCAAAAGGTTCAAGATCACTTTCACCTCGCACGGAATGCAACCTCGTCCAACAAGAAGAGTAGAGGCACTCACTTGAGCGAGCATAAAGACGTGAGCAGTCAAGTTGACGAGAACGTAACAGGTCCAGAACACCCAACCTCCCATCGCGGCGAAATAACTTCGATAAACTTTCCAAGAAATTTGCGTTCCGGATCCCGAACTATCCCCGTCTTCTCGATGGTCATGACCCGAGCCGTGTTTGACGTGATGCTGTCCATTTTCGTCGTCTTTCGAGCGCGAACGATTGCTTCGATTGCTGCGAAGCGAAGATCCCGAATTCGTACGGAGCATTCCGCTTCCGCCGGCAGAGAGATCGTGAGAGGGAGGAGAAGCGTCTGTGACTTTGCCGTTGTGGAGGTTGACGATGAGGGAGCAATTGTCGAGTCGACGAGCGCATAATTTGACGAAGTGAGTGACGAGAACCACAGTTCTTTCTCGAAGGAGAGGGCCGTTCAAGCAATGCTCGACAACGTGTGATACCGCGCCGCTGCAGTGTATCAGAGTGACGTCAGTCGGAGCGTCTGAGGTCAGTGAAAGAGAGAGTGGCTTGCGAGTCGAGAGCACTGAGAACATCGTCGAGCAGGACGAGCTGCGATCGAGAATACACTGCACGAGCCAAACAAATTCGTTGTTTTTGACCACTAATGACACAGAGAAGAATGGATGATGAGCCAAGTCACCGAGCATTGCCGAGAGCGTCGATGAGGACGTACCCTGAGAGACTGAGACCTTTTTCTCCGCAACGAGTTTCATCTCCCTCCGGCAGACCTTCAATATCATTCTCCAGGGCGCACGCAAAGACTGTGTCGTTGTATCGTTCCTCGTCGAATTCTTCACCGAAGAGGATATTGTTTCGAATCGAAGTATCTGTAGAGGCGAGTTGAGAGTTTAGCGGAGGAGAACAGTGAGGATGCTTTCAAGACGAACGTACCTTGAAGCCAAGGACTTTGAGCGGCGTAAGATACCTTGAGGCGGTCTCCGGATTCCGTCGCGAATTCGACGGAGCCGCTCCGTAGAGATAGCTCGCCGAGAAGAGCGAGAAGAAAAGCACTTTTGCCGCTTCCGACATCTCCTGCAACGATCGTAGTCGAATCCTTGGCGATGTGGAGTTTGTCGACCTTGAGAGTGAACCCGGTCGAACCGTAACGAGAGAAGCGGAACGTCGCATCGGAAATTCGCACTGCCGTCTTCGAATCGCTAGCGCGTGAAAAGGATCGTGGACTGTCGTCGAGCTGTTCCGTATCTTGAATGAAACTGTTGATGCGTCCGACGGAGACACTCGCACGCATGAAAGCGGAGAGAAGTCGAGTCGCCGAAACTGCGAGATGAGCGACGCTTCAGCGGGTAGAACTCGGTGGAACATCGAGAGCTGGGCCCTACTTACTGACTGCTTCTCGAAGTAGACTGAACAGCGACATGGCCGTAAATGCGGTCGAAGCCGTAAGCGATTCCTTTTGAACGAAGACGAACGAGCCGAAAGTCGCGAGAGTGACGGCGGCGGGGATTCCAGTCGAGAGAAACATCATTCCGCTGTTCAAGGAGAGGAGTATGAGCATCGTTGGGCTTTCGGAGAGAATTGAGATTGCTCACGAGTAGATCTTTGCCCGCTTCTTGATTTTGTCGAGCTCGAGTTTCCGAGTCTTGGTGATTCTTTCGATCGAAGGTTTCTCCCAAGCGAACATCTTCAAGATTCGAATCGAATTGAGTAACTCTTGCACTAAGGTGACTCGTTTATCCGTAGCCTGAGATCGTGTTCCTCGTTAGTCTAAGGTGTCAAAATGCAGAGAGAGAGGGAGAGAAACGGACCTTCATGATCTCTTCCTGGACTCCGCCGTACTTCTTTGAGACAACACTCGAGACTGGGGCGAATCCGACGATAACTCCGAGAGCGACGAATGCCGACCAGCCGAGAAGGAAGTAGAGGAAGATGAGCGAGACGAGCAACTTTGGCACGATCCCAAAGAGCTCGAGTGCTGGAGTCTATCGAACAGAGTTGAACGTTTAGTGACTCTCAGGCCAGGCAATGACAAAGAAAGAGCAGTAAACTTACGAGGCTCGAAGTGATAACGTCGACGTCGGTTCCGACTAAGTTGTTGACACGTCCAACAGCCTCAGCTCCTCCTGCTCCTCCACCTTGTTTACTATGTTTCTTCTTGCCGGAAGAATCTTTACCATTCGAACCATTCTTCGAATTGTCGCTGTCGTCTTCTTCTCCATCCTCCTTATTCCCTCCGCCTCCCGCTTTCACTCGCATGAGGTTCTCGAACACTGCTGATCCCAGGATAGATCTGAGACGTAGACCGAGCTGGGCGAGGCGGTAGAGTGCGCTTTGATAACAGATTGAAGTAGCGACGGGTGCGACGAAGATTCCGACCGCGAAGAGGTAAGGCGAAAGTCCGAAGGGTGGTGCTTGAGAGGATTGCACGTAGCGAAGGAGCTGTGAGATACGAGTTGTCAGATCCACGGGTCTGAGCTGGGCCCCGGAAAGAGTGAAAAAGCGCGCTCACCAAATTCATCGAAAGAGGTGAAAGGAAGACGAACACGATCCAGGCACTTGCGAACGCGAGAATCTCGAACACTTCCTGACGATACCTCCAGAGGAAACACCATGTCGTGCCCACTGATGGCTTACTCGTTCTGTCTTCTTCGACGTCGTGCGAGTTCTGCTCTTTCCCCTCTACCACCTTTTCCGTTCCTTTCCAGCGGAATTGATCGAGCACGAGTCGAGAGTGGAGAATGTCGGGTAATGGCGGAACGAGGTGCTTGAATCCGTCGGCTTCGTCCTTCGATGAAGACGCAGATCGAGGGAGCAGACGACGGAGATGCTTCGAAGTAAGAAGGAAATATCGAGCCATACGAGGCTCGAGGAACGAAAATAAGAGGCGAGATAGAAGTGATGCAGTTTGCGCAGGGTTGGGAGGAAGCTGGAGAGGGCAATAGCAACGAAAGTCAGTCAAGAAAATCCGAGATGGACGCCTGCGAGCCGGGCAAGACGTACTCCGGGGATCTTTGGTTCAAATCTTGGAGGAGTCAGCAGTAGGATGGTGCATAGAGAAAAGGCGAGCACTGCTTGAGCCCATCCGAGTTTGACGAGGGTTGAAGTTGGAGGATGCGCAACGAACACAAAGGGAAAGAGCTGTCGTATAGCCGAAATGAGTCAGCTTCCACCATCTCCATGACCATTGGGGTGATTCGCAGGTACTCACCTCGGAGAAGAATGCGAAAATGGCGAGTCCAGCGGCGAGAACCAGTTGTTCGAAGCGTACGATTCGATGTAACCGTTCGTCGAATAGTCGTAAGAGGCTCGATAGCACGAGATAGAGCTGTACGACATGCGACATCATGTCTGCTCAGCTTGTCATTCCAGTGCGCGCAAAGATCAGAATGGGAGACTTACAGAGGTTGCGAGAATTCCTCCGTCGAAGATTCTCCTCCATTTCTCCTCTCCTGCTTGAAGGCGTGTGACGCAGAGAGCGAATAAACCTGTCACGGAGAGTATCTGCAAGCTCTCGAGTAGCATTTCGTCCCCTGTCGGTCCTTCAACAGCTTCCCCTCTCTCAGATCCGACCGGTTTCCTTCTCGTCTGTTGAGTAGTTTGCGAGCTGAGAAGTCCAGCCCGCTCTTCTTGACTTCCATCTTCTGCGGTGTGCCGCTTCACGTGTTGTCCCCTTGATCGGAAGTGCTTGAAAACAATGTGACAGGCTGATCCCCAGACTGTTCCCCCGAGGAGGACGTAAGGCGCGAGGGCGAGTATGGGCGATATAGATGTTCGAGAAACCGCCAGCATGGTTGCTGGGGTAGATGGAGCAAACGAAACAAGCGGGCCGCGCGATCAAGATTCAATTCCCCCTTTTAGAGTCACGTGACTTGGGAGAAATGCACTTTCGCTGATTCGTCCATTCCCGCAAGATGTCTTTGGCAAGCTCTCTGACCTCGACGCAATCTGCGCGACATCATCTGAATCGCTTGCGACGCGCCCAGAAGAAGATGAGCTCGTTACCGCATCGAAACTCGGGCCCCCTTTAGTTGCGCAAAACCTGGGAAGCGTCGGATCAGATTGCTCCATCGCATAGACATCGTGGGAAAGGAGAAAGCGACGAAGTGGACGAGGATTGAACGCAGAGGTCTGCCGCGCAACATTACGGAATGCTCGATCAAGATGAAAGAAAACGATAAACTGCTTGTGCTTCTTTGCTGAAGAATCATTATGTACGACAAAGGGCGGGGGATCATACTGCGATGCTATAGCGATGCGAGTAAGGAAGGTAAGAAGGGGGAAGAGAGTCGGAACGCTTAGTCTGTGAAGAGAGAGAGAAAGGATCAGCTCTCGGTGAACGGATGCAGCGAGGACAAAGAGGGAAAGGTTTCTCACTCTTGGCGGACTCCTTGTAGCCGGAAGCCTTGGCTCCGTGCTTCGACTCGTCGGCCTAAAAGGAAAGAGACAGAGTGTCAACTGAGAGAACGAAGAGACAGAAAATTGTAATTTACCTTGTCACCGAGAGCAGAGAGACCAGCGGAAGCACGGTCAGTGAGGGAAGCGTTTGTTTCACCTTTAGCTACCTCCCTACGGAGTGGAACGAAGATAAGAGTCAGCAAAATAGTCGAAACGG